>NC_134691.1:320831002-320963502 GCF_050947455.1 Rhinoderma darwinii
CGGTCTCATGGACTGCGGCGTCATCCTGGGAGGTGGGGCCGGATGACAAGAGAGGGACGCGTCACCAAGGCAACGGCCGGGAGCCCGGACTGGGGGAAGCAGGAAGTTCTTGGTAAGTATGAAAGTCTTTTTTTATTCACAGGTTGGTGTATATTGTGATCGGAACTCACTGTTGAGGGTGCTGAAAGAGTTACTGCCGATCAGTTAGCTCTTTCAGCACCTTGGACAGTGACGGGCGTCGACTAGCCTCATCTCTATGATGGCGGCTGCGCGAAAATCACGCAGCCGCGCATCATACACGGATGACACACGGAGCTGCCAAGTGCCTTTTGCGCACGCAAAACGCAGCGTTTTTTGCGCGCGCAAAACGCACACGCTCGTGTAAATGAGGCCTTAACTTCAGAGCTGCATTCACAATTCTGCTCGTTACTGTAAATTGTTGACCAACCTGTCGGCAGACATCAATGGCAGCTAAGTGGAGCTCTTGTAATGTAGTGGCCCATCAATCTTCCCACGTCAGATTATTTTTAGTAACTCATGTAAAAACTACACGTCTCAGGATCCAAATCACCAGAGTAAGTTCTGTACAAACATGGAGCCAGCAAGAAACCGCTGTGAAACCTACAGAATTGTGAATGCACCTCGGATCAGAGCAAAGCAATAGTGAAATATTTTTACAAAGCAGCGCAGCTTTTTGTGTAGATTAACTCCATACGTAAACTGATATTCAAATGTGAACATGCCCTATAACTGCAGTATTGGACAACAGAGGAGGTGCATATGATGGTAAATGTCACCAGTATTTTTTTATTCCCCCTTAAAAAAGGATCAGTCTCCTCTCCTGACTTGCCTGGTTTAATAAATACTCATTCCCCATGAAAGAACAATCCTGGAACACATTTTCTTAGAAATCTATGTTGTGTCGTTCCTCTGTTTTTCTTCCTAGAAATGTATGGGGAAAAAAAAAATGACAACTGGGTGTTACCATTCCCCTGGTCAGAGGGGCGTGTCCCTACACAGTCTCACTCAGTCAGCTGATTGGACAGTGTCAGTCTGTGTAGGGACACACCCCCATTTGGTAACACCCAATTTTCAATTTATTCATAAATTTCCAGGAGGAATAACAGAGGAAGGGCACAACACATCGTTCTAAGAAAAGATGCTCCAAGACTTTTATCTTATTAGGACTATAAGTACTTATTAACACAGACACGTCAGACAAGGAGACAGGTACACATTAAAGATGGTGCGCACTCATTAATAAAAAAGAATAGTTTATGGGTGCTTGCATGTGTGTGTACTTCGTGGATTGACTACCTGACTCCTGGGATTTGGCTAGCTCAGAAATGAGACAATCTTTAGCCAATTTGACATAATATAATATTCATTTTTTGAGCTAATAGTCAGGCAATTTAGTCTTCAGCTACTTCAATAAAAATAAAAAATACATAGCTCATGGCTATGTCTAAATGCTCTGCCACCAGGCGCCATTTCTCTACGGTCATTCCAGTGTAATTAATACGAACCGCGAGCGAGAGCCTTTCCTGCACAGAGGACAGTAGAATGGGGTTTAACGTGTAGAGCGGCTTTAAATGAGCTCCAATATGTTGGATTATGAAGAAAAATCAGCTTCAAGTCATAAATGCGCCTCCGGAATAGGCCATTGTGGTCATGCCAGAAACAGCAGCAGATTTCTGACTACTTTAATAGCCAAAATTATTCTGCACGACTTGACAAGCGTCCAACTTCTAGTCCCTAAAGGTAAACACGGGCTTCAGTGGCAAAAGCAATAAGTCAATACGGTTTTCAATGCGCTGTTAAAATACATATGGGATTGTCCAGTGTTATTCACTCAGCACAAGAAAAAGATATGGTGATGGAGGAAATAGATGAGATACTTACAAATGGAAAACTCATGTTTAGATTTAATACTGCCAAGAACAAGGTAATGATGCAAAATGGCTCGAGTGAACGATCAAAAGACTTCGAAGTATTCAAAAAAAACAAAAAAACAATCCCTTGAAAAAGGGGGAAAAAAAACCCATCAATAAGTAAAAGAGTTCTTAAAAATACTATTCCGCCGTTTCAGAGTCATATCTGTTTCTGAGAAGGCTGGTGGCAACCAATTTGGCCACCATTAGGCTAAGTTCTCACAGAGTTTTATTACGAGTTTTTTTACGTGGAAACCGCGCCAAAAAGCTTGTCAAAAACGGCCCGAAAATGTCTCCCGACGATTTCAATGTGAGTCGGGGGCGGTTTTCTCCCGCGAGCGGTAAAACTGGCTCGCTGGAGAAAGAAGCGACATGCCCTATCTTCGGCCGTTTCCGCCTCTGACCTCTCATTGACTTCAATGGGAGGCAGAGAAAGTGTATTTCGCGGCGTTTTATGCCCGCAGTGCCCAATGGCCGCGGGCGAAGAACGCCGTGAAAATCGGCGTGCAGGGAGAGGAAAATCTGCCTCAAACTTCCAAATGGAATTTTGAGGCAGAAATTCTGCCTGCAAAATACAACGTGTGAACATAGCCTTACAGCTCCAAAACATGTTATCACCCAATGGAAATTGGGTGACGTGTCAGTGGTTGGCAAAAGATAAGGAACTTAGGAAAAGTTGCTGTAAAACATAATACACACCTCAGATGCTGCAGACCTTTTTGAAGAATGATCAATCAGTCGTGGACAGGAATCTGACATGTCCGTTTTAGTAAAAATAAAATAAAATATTAAATAATCATTTTAGAGCAGCTTTTGCAACTCTGCGTTGTGCGGCTCCTCCAGGAAATGTATGAATAAATTGACAATTGGGTGTTACGCCCCATTAACAAGGAGAACAATCTCTCTACACACGATGACTATGTCAACATCGATTGGACAATGTCAGACTGTGTGAGGAAACACCTTATTGAAAAGGGGAACAACACCCAGTTGTCAATGTATTCTTACATTTCCATGAGGAATAACAGAGGGACAAAATGCAGAGTTCTAAGTAAAGATGCTCCAGAATAGCTATTTCATGAAGAAAACCAGTATTAAAAACAGACATGTCAGAAAAGAGGACTTAAAAAAAAAAAAAAAAAAAAAAAGAAGCCCTGCAGCAGCAGAGGTGATCAGGAATAGTGATGTGCACGGCCGTGATTTGCGGCTCGGACGGTTGAGGAGTGTCAACCGCGGACCGCGCACATGACCGCGTGCATTCATTTCTACGAGCCTGGATTGCAAAATACGGTTGTAATATGACATGTCCTATCTTTTTGCGGTCCAGGCTCCTGGGCAATGCACGGAACGTGGAAACCACGATCATGTGCATGGGTCCATTGAAACGAATGGGGCCGCAATTCACCCGCAGATTTGTGGGTGAATTGCGGCCGCAAATATACGCTCGTGTGCATGGGGCCTTATGCTTTTGTTGCGTCACGGACTCCTCGGTGACTTCTAATATTCTTTTTTACAGCAAGGGCGCGTAATCCCATATATGACTAGAATATACTTCTATGAGTGGCTTACATCCAAAAAACATCATCCAGCAAGAGTCCAAATATCTGCTTGCTATCAGCTATATAAATATGCCAATGGTTGCATACATATCAATGAGCGAAATGTTCTAGGGCACATTGATAAGCGGCACAGCCTTGACGCTTGTTACTTAAAGAGGCTCTGTCACCAGATTTTGCAACCCCTATCTGCTATTGCAGCAGATCGGCGCTGCAATGTAGATTACAGTAACGTTTTTATTTTTAAAAAACGAGCATTTTTGGCCAAGTTATGACCATTTTTGTAGTTATGCAAATGAGGCTTGCAAAAGTCCAAGTGGGTGTGTTTAAAAGTAAAAGTCCAAGTGGGCGTGTATTATGTGCGTACATCGGGGCGTTTTTAATACTTTTACTAGCTGGGCGTTCTGATGAGAAGTTTCATCCACTTCTCTTCAGAACGCCCAGCTTCTGGCAGTGCAGATCTGTGACGTCACTCACAGGTCCTGCATCGTGTCGGACGAGCGAGGACACATCGACACCAGAGGCTTCAGTTGATTCTGCAGCAGCATCGGCGTTTGCAGGTAAGTCGATGTAGCTACTTACCTGCAAACGCTGCTGCAGAATCAACTGTAGCCTCTGGTGCAGACACGATGCAGGACCTGTGAGTGACGTCACAGATCTGCACTGCCAGAAGCTGGGCGTTGTGAAGAGAAGTGGATGATACTTCTCGTCAGAACGCCCAGCTAGTAAAAGTAGTAAAAACGCCCCGATGTACGCACATAATACACGCCCAGTTGTACTTTTACTTTTCAACACGCCCAGTTGTACTTTAGAAAGCCTCATTTGCATAAATACAAAAATGGTCATAACTTGGCCAAAAATGCTCGTTTTTTAAAAATAAAAACGTTACTGTAATCTACATTGCAGCGCCTATCTGCTGTAATAGCAGATAGGGGCTGCAAAATCTGGTGACAGAGCCTCTTTAAATACAGAAACAAGCAAGTTAATGTTGTGATGTACGCTTAGCGCGTACAACAGGGGAGCTCTATGTGGATCCATTAACCTGACTGGGTCCAAAAGAGTCATAAAAATCATTTTATCGTTTTTTTGAGTAACTTTCTAAATACTTTAATTTACTAATATTTACTTTAATACTGATCCTTCCGTACAACAGATACCACCGACTCCTGACGGACCCCATTAACTTACAACGCATGCAGAGCTACGTTTCCGGTTAAATGATGGAATCTGGCAAAGAGGTAGCGACACAGATGTGTACAGAGCATAACAGCTTGTATTCACAATACTGCATGCTCCAGAGCTGAAATCTCCTATTATTTCTGTCGGCACAGAGCTTGCTCTGAGGATGGTCATGTAGATCAGTGTGTACTCCAGGCACTGTACAGTAATCTGAGGTAGTAAGAACCTAACCCTCCCACTACATTATAGGCAGCGTTGCCAACCATCTTTTTTTTTTTTCGGGCAACTAAAAAATTTGGGACAGACAAAACTTTTCAGGGACAAATTAGAAAACCAAATTAAAATCATAAGTAATGTATGTCTATATCTCAGATACTAACATGAACACATTAGGAGAATTTACTAGAAATTGTAAAAATGATAATTCAAATTACGATAACTTGAACCCGCTCCTCAATCAAAAAATCACGGACGCCTCTATTTTTTTTTGGTGGATTGTCCGTAAATTTGCAGCCAGTTGAAAACCCTAATTATAGGAGCTCAGCTGTGCAGTCAGAATGCTGAGAAGTGTTGGCTGTTCCCAATAACAACCAGCAGAATTGTGAATTCTGCTCTGGATTATAAGGGCACGTTCAGACGTGGCAGAGTTTTTCCGCTACAAATGTTAGTGCTGATTTGGGGCAATTACGCAACGAATCTGCACCAACCTTTGCATATTTGACAGGCAATTCAGACGTTGCAGAAAACACAGCAGAGTTTTCCGCAACGTCTGAACTAACTTGCCTAAAAATGTATTGAAACAAATGGAGAATTCCACTGCAATTCCGCCACGTCTGAACCTGCCCTAACACAGGCTGTAACACAAATCAGTTTTGTTCATAAAATGAACAACTTGGGACCGAATTGTGAGC
This sequence comes from Rhinoderma darwinii, assembly GCF_050947455.1. Classification (NCBI taxonomy): domain Eukaryota; kingdom Metazoa; phylum Chordata; class Amphibia; order Anura; family Rhinodermatidae; genus Rhinoderma; species Rhinoderma darwinii. Next base: position 320,836,580 of record NC_134691.1, read on the forward strand.
CTCTGTCTCTTAGGGCTTATTCAGACGAACGTATAATGGGCGCGTCGCACGGACCTATGTTAGTCAATGAGGCCGTTCAGACTGTCAGTGATTTTCACGCAGCGTCTGTCCGCTGCGTAAAACTCACGACATGTCCTATATTTGCCCGTTTTTCGCGCATCACGCACCCATTGAAGTGATGCGCGCTACAGTAGTCAAAACCATGAATGAAAACAGAAAAGCACCACTTGCTTTTCTGTTTACATACATAAAAACAGAGTGTCATAATGATGGCGGCTGCGCGAAAATCACGCAGCCACGGATCATCTGCTGATGACACACGGAGCTTTTGCGCGCGTAAAACGCACACGCTCGTGTGAATCCGGCCTTAGGCTCCTGTATCCAGGTCGGGAGCTTTGCTCTGTGGCTCAAGGAAATATGTTGTGAACGTAACATAGTAAACACATATTATATCTATAAAGAAAAATATACAGTAAACATACACAGTAAAGGGGTTCCCCATTTACTATATTAAAAATACAGTTTACTAAGGCTTCGTTCAAATCTGCATTCGAGAGATCCGTTTTTCTCAAGCTCCCATATTTATTCAGAGAAAAAAAAAAGAGAAGAAGAGCACAGGCTGTAGCGCTATTCTTGCTGTATGGAACACAAATTTTAAAAAATGGGACCGATGAATCGTATTGAAGTCAACAGAACCCATCGGTGCCCATCCGGATCCGTCGATTAACAGTTCCGTCATAGCTTCGGTTATAACCAGAACCCATGCTGCTAGTGTGAACAGAGCCTAAAATAAGCACAAGAGGTCTAATGATGCGTAACATAGAGTTTAGTCATTTAGTCCAGCAGATCTTGGAGAACACGATATTCGCTGTAAACCACTTTGTGCACATAAAATTATATATGCATTCCTGTTTTGGGTGTGCAGTTTGAAGAAAGAAATGACCCTGCAGCTGAGGTGCCGGACCGAATGACGAGATTACAAAGAGAGAGCACATCAGAAGTGCAATTCAATTATTTATATTGGAAAAACTTATTTTTTTTTTAAACAATAAAAAGAAAAACCTGCTGAGTCAGATGTTGGCACTTGACTTGATTGAAAACCTATGACATGTAAAAACACTGCCTGGCTGCTCCTTGGCCTCGTACCAGACAGACACACGTGGTAAATCCTGGTGAATGTAGTTACACGACATTCCTGATCAGCAGCCAGATGCTTCAGGTTTCACTAACAACTTTTGTGTTGGAACAATCCCGCCCCAGCAGAGAATAACACGAGGCCGGAGCAGCATGTAAACGCGGGAGGTGTATGGAATTATAAAGGAGAGACGTTCCTAATGAGACTTCGGGGTTACAATAAGCTCAGTACAATCACACTGTTCAGTATATTACATGCAGATGAAGGAACGTAGAGGAAAGGCCTTGTCTATTCTTGTACTTGTGACAGCTTTTCTGAGCATCGTAGTCTTCAGTGTACAGGTAGCAGAAATCACAGGTAGCAGAAATCAGTGCACGCTATATAGGAAACTACTCCACGGGAGACCTTGTCTTCTCCATCCCTCAGAGGACCGGTCACCTCTCCTGACATCTATGTTCTACTAAATACTTGTATTCTCCATGAAATAACAATTCTAGAACTTATTTTCTTAGAACTATGTGTTGTGCTGTTCCTCTGTTATTCCTCCGAGAAAGTTATGAATAAATTTACAACTGGGTGTTACCATTTGCCTATTCAAAAGGGGCGTGTCCCTACAGGCTCATTCGGTCATCACTGATTGGACAGTGTCAGTCTGTGCAGGGACACACCCCCAACTGGTAACCCAGTTGTCAATTTATTTATACATTTCTAGGAGTAACAGAGGAACGGCACAATGTAGAGTTGTGGGAAAAGATTCTCTAGAATTGTTATATTATGGGGTATACAATTATTCACTAAAACAGATATTTCAGGAGAGGCGACAGGTGAAATTAGAAAAACATGGCTGCTTTATTCAAGGAGACAGACGCTGCAAATAAGACTCGCTCTACTCTCTAGATCAGTGTCACCCTCCTCTATGTCTAATATATAAAGTCTTTGTCTTTGTATATCAGAAACACGCATATGCAGAGAGGAGTGACTGTCTAAACGACAGAGAGGAGTGCGACTGTCTCATAGACCGTGTCTATCTCTCCTTTATTAATATTAGGCTGCCTCTGTCGTTCAGTGTACTTCATACTTACCTGGCTGCAGTATCCTCGTCCTTGAGTCTCTCCTCTTGCCCTCGGAGCCTGCAGGATCCAGTGTGCGTGTCCGGGTATCTCATCTTCACCTTACGACATGGTGGGAGGTGAGGGGCACCGACAGGTGTGCAGCGCGGTGAGATGGTCTGGCATGATGTGTGGATGTGGGTGAAGATGTTGGGGAAAGCGGATGCTGGGCAGGTTAGGATTCGGGAGACGTTTGTGTGTAGAGAAGTGATGAACTGGCTGCTCTGCCCCTCTTTGTGCTCCAGTAGCTTCTTCTTGCAGGACCCTCTCCCGCAGGTCCACCAAAATGACAAGCCGGGGTATTATTGATTTGAGAATCAGAATCGTGCTTTACCGAAATGACGAACTAATCGATATTGTTTTGATTAATCTCCCAGCCCTAATTTTACTCTGAATTTTTGTGAATAAAACAAAATTTCCTTTAAAAATATTGCTACCGTGTCGTGCTACGCAATCAAAGAGGCGTCTTTTTTTTTCCACAACTTGTTGCTAATTAAAAGAAGGAGCCGCTGTCTGGTGGAAAGAAGAATGAAGAGTCTGAATGAGGTGCAAGCTGTGAAGATCTGATGGTGAATAATCTGAATGAAGAGTTATCAATGTAAAGAGAGATTCTCCCTGATCACATCACACACTTACCGGTCGGTGGATTATAGTGAAGTTAATGGGATGATTTGGATTTTAAACCCTCGGGTGGGGGTGGGGTCTTTGATTCTAGCTCCTGTAGGTCTAATTTGGCATTCTAAATTGCATTGAAATATATATATATATATATATATATATATATATATAAAATCAGTCGTCATTCATACTCCACGATGGAAACTTGTGGTTCTGATAAAAACATTATACATTTTTATATTTCAGATGCAGAACGCAGCATTCTTCAGTGGGGTTGATGGACTCATAACAATCCCATCTTACCTGAGGAGCAGTTTGCCGTGCCTCATTTAGTCCTCCTGGAAATATATGAATACATTGACAACTGGGTGTTACCATTCCACTGGTTCTCCCTACACAGTCTGACACCGTCCAATCAGTGATGACCATATCGGATAGTATTAACAAGGGGAATTGTAACACTCCGTTGTCGATTTATTCATCCATTTACAGGAGGAGTAAACGAAGAATAGCAAAATACAAAGTTCTGAGAAGAAAAATGTCCAGAATGGTTATTTCATGGGGAATCCAAGTATTTACTATAACAGACAATACGACGGATTGGTCAACTTTAACCATTTGCATGCTAAATACAGATATTTATCTTGAGCTATTCTGCAGGTAACAGTCCAAATTCATCTAAATGCCCCTGACATAGAAGCGACTGTCCAGTTGTGTAAAGCGTAAATGTACTTTTTCAATATAGAAACCCCACATCTGGCTGCCTCCCAAAAACACAGAAACAACTTCCAAAGCTTCAAGGTACAAGTTGGAACAGAGATAAATCCATTCCATCTGGCATGTATTATTCCTGAGGCTAATGAAGACAAAACGTTGATACATAATGAATACGATAAAAATGGGATTTTTATAAACAGCATCTGGCATTTTTTCGCTCCCTTTTCACCTCAGCTCGTACCCTGCCAGGAAGGCGAGGAACAACATGTGATGTATTCTGGGTCCATCAGGCTACGCGGGGATTAGCAGAACAAGAGCGAGTGATCCATTACCTACACGTGTAGGTTCCTGCATGTCTGGAGATCGTGCACAGGGCGTTGTCCCTCAACTATTCGCCATTAATAGGGAATAGTCTTCTCACATTTGACCTGTATATTCTCCAGGATCCCACACACAGACATATACATAAAATCGTATATCCCAGAACAGACGGAAACAGCGAGATATTATAATAGTCCGAATGTAGAAAAGGTGAAAGACAAATCACAAACATCAGGAATAATTATATTTTACATCTCATTATTACTACAAGATGAATAAAAACATGACTCCCTTCTTTCTTAATGAAAATAAACTAGCCACAGTAAAAGAAGGCCGTCAATGTAACGAACGTCAAGACATTAGGGCAATGTTCACACAGAGTTCTTTGCAGGCAGAAAAATCGGCCTCAAATCTGTCTTGAGTTTTGAGGCAGATTTTGACCTGCCTGAACGCCGTTTGCCACGGTTTTTGGCTATTTTTCAGCCGCGGCAAAACAACGCTGCGAGAAACGCTTTTTCTGCTTCCCATTGATGTCAATGGGAGGTCAGAGACGTAAACGCCCGAAAATAGGGCATGTCGCTTCTTTGAAATCAATGGGAGGCGTTTTTGTCCATTTTTTTGCCCAGAAAACTCTGTGTGAACTCCCCCTTAAAGAGGACTCCAGTGGAAACAACCATGTCTGCACCCCTCACCTGACTGTATACCCCACACTACACTTTTTCTTATGTATACTGTACTTACTTTTTGAGCTGCTGCCTTGTCTGTGCTTTAAAAAAAATCTTCATCTTGATTCATAGATTTCCCCAGCTTTCTCTTCCTCTCTGCTTTGCTATCAATCCCATGATGCTTCAGCACAGCATCACATGACCAGCTAATGATCATACCATTTCTGCATACTGGGGGACACTATGATTATCATTCTCTCTATATTCTTCTAAATCAGCTGAGAAACCATAAGTATACAGACAGGGAGGATGCACTATATTCTTCTACACCTGTGTGACAGGAACTGGTCTAAGTATCAGTGGTGGCTGATGATAGAAGTTTCTGCCCCCCCCCTGTTTAATACTAGTGTTGTACAGGAACTGCTGAAGCCTGTGATGGGTGACACATAGATCTCCATAGACTCAAGTAGAAAAAGTAGTCACCGAGCCGGATTCACACTGCAGCTAAGCAACCATCACACTGATATATAGAGATAAATAACAGGTGAGACTGACACATGGAAAACCATAATGGTACACATGGGAAAGTTTAGTTTTGGGCGGAGTGTCCCTTTAAGTTATTTAGCCAAGTATGCACAAAGTACCACAAACACCACTCATAAACAACTTCTATAGACATCAATAGAAAACAAAACATCACATTTCTAGGCATACCAGCTATTTGACTCTTAAAGGGGTTATCCAAGTTGGCTACTGTATTTTTATACTGATGAATGGTGAATAGGAGCAGAGCTGCAGTAACCCAGCATGGCCGCTATACAGTGACTGGAGCCATCTGCTTCCTGCAGCGACTCCCGCATAGCTTCCGGTGACTGGAGACAGCCGGATCAGCTGATCGTGCGGGGCCCGGATGTCAACCCTCACCGATCATATACTGATGACCGATCCTGTGGATAGGTCATCAGTATAAAAATACAGCCCCTTTAACATTTGCTCCACCCTAAACAACCCTCCTTTTCTTTTATCAATACCGCCGCCGACACGATAATATTTAAGTATGGACAATCAATTAAGATCAACAATACACGTCATTGTTTGCAAAAAGGCTTTTACACTAAAACCTCTTTAAGGCTCAATGCACACGATGCGTATTACGTGCGGTTTTTCTGCGCGGATCTGCGTGCGGCAAATTTGCAGTGTAATACAGTACCAGCAAAGTAAATGAGATTTCAAAAAATCTCATCTACACAGTGCAGATTTTCTTTCTGCGCGTAAATTGACATGCGGTGCGTATTTTAAAATCCGCAGCATGTCAATTTATCTAGCGTTTCCGCTTGCGAATGATTTCTTAATAGTTTTAAAGAAATCCGCATCAAAATCCGCAGCATAAAACCGCACCTATTTCCGCATCAAAATGTAAATATCGCACCTAAAAACGCATCGAAAAACGCACCATTAGGTGCAGTTTTAGCTGCGGAATTACGTGCGTACACCTGCGGTTTTGGTGTGGATTTTCCGCATCAAATTACGCAACGTGTGCACGTAGCCATACACCCCAGTACCAGAAATTTCTGAATTTATAGCCGGTTCATTACTGGGTTGAAATCATAAATGCCTGTCCGGTTATTAAGAACCAGTACACTTAGGCCCTATTCACACCATGTTTTTGCATTCTGTTGAAAAGTTTGTCTTTTTTGTTTGTCAAATTTACCATTAAAGAAAATCTGTGATATAGAGGAGGGGGAGGGCATTGTAAGCATACCTTTGGATTCCCGACGTTTGATTCCCCCTACACGGCGGTCGTAGGTGTCACACTCTGCTCTGACAGCTCTAGCAGCCAATCAGGAGTCAGCTAGAGCCGTCCCTCAGGGCAGGGCTGACAGCATGCAGTCTGGAGTAGCCAGGAACACATCCACATCAAGTGCCCGTCTCAGTGGCATTTGCAACCATGGCGCAGGGGGGAATTAAACATCGATTTCTCGGTCATGCAACTTGCATGAATAAGACAAAAGGTTTACAATGCCCTCCCCCTCTGCTATATCGCTCTGTCAGCAGTTTTGAGCCCTCAAACCTGTTGACTGTTTCCATTTAGGAATTAACTGGACACAAAAATGATGCGCGCCGTCTTCTGGAGACGGCCCCTGGTTTGTTTTTTCTTGTTCTCTTATAAGTCATCGCTAACAGGATGCAACAGTAGAGGCTTCCCTTTACATGTCATTTTGAAAGTATTTTTTCTAATCTTGAAAAAGAACTGTAAACTTTAAACAGGATGCAAAAAACATGGAGTGAACAGAGTCCTAGTGACAGATCCTCTGACAGCAGAAAGGAGGGAATGATTACTCTACACACCTTGAGCATGTCATTTCAGATTAGAGCTGCCATAGTGATCAGCTGCGGGCACTTCCGGCAAACACCTAATAGGGCATATGAACAGGTGTTACCGTCAAAATCTTTATGAGAAACCCCTATAAGACTGGGAACACACATTCGTTGTATCCGGAGAGTTGTTTTATGATGAGCTGGACCCAACTGATGACAATTTGTGCACCGGTCTGGTGTCTATGCAAAGTTTCTGTCCAGCATCGCATTCCAAAACTGCTCATATAGGAAAGCATGGGATCAGTTCTGGCCTCAGCTTCCCTCCGGCGCGTGTGTGTACCACGTTGGAGGACAACAAAACCGGATCGCTGAACAAATAAATGAATGTAGTCAAAGCAACAGGCGGACATTTTTTTGCTTTTTCTATTTTAAGTTCTGACAATGCATGCGACTCCGCTCTACAGGATTCAACGAAAGCACCAAGTAAGGGTATGTGCACACACACTAATTACGTACGTAATTGACGGACGTATTTCGGCCGCAAGTCCCGGACCGAACACAGTGCAGGGAGCCGGGCTCCTAGCATCATACTTATGTACGATGCTAGGAGTCCCTGCCTCGCTGCAGGACAACTGTCCCGTACTGTAATCATGTTTTCAGTACGGGACAGTAGTTCCACGGAGAGGCAGGGACTCCTAGCATCGTATATAACTATGATGCTAGGAGCCCGGCTCCCTGCACTGTGTTCGGTCCGGTACTTGCTGCCGAATTACGTCCGTATATTACGGACGTAATTAGTGTGTGTGCACATACCCTTATAATGATAGTCACTGGAAACCACAGGCCTGGGTATCATCCAATGCAGCCCACTTCCAAATACTATTACTGAGTAAATACAACAAAACAAGACCAAAATAAAAAAAATAAAAAAAAGAAGATTGGTGTGCAGTCCGTCTACCATCACACTGACCAAACAAACCTACAGACAATTAATGCCCACACAACAGTACCAGGGAATGTACAGGAAATTGGCATCGAGATATTGGTACAATAAGCGGAATGAGCAAACGTTATACTTTCCATTTGGGCTTTATGTTTAGGACTATACTGCAAAAGTCAACACAGAAAAGACTGGAAAGTGTGTAATGTCTGCACGGACGTTCCCTCAGGGGGACATTACACGAACTTACTGCGGTTATTTAACCGTTGGCGCCACAACTGATTGTACCCAAGAGAATGGAAAGCTTCAGAGTAACCAGGAGCTGAACATGCTACAAGTGATAGATTTCTCTAGCAAGTGGTAAAGTGAATGTCTGTATGGCTGTGCTCCGGTGCTTCGGGGTTTCTGCTACTATGGGACAACAACTGCATGTTAATATAATAGCTGCACTGCCATTGGAAGTAGCTTTGTAAATAGTTTTCATTAAAAATCTACCGTTTTGCTCCTACAGCTTCTATGCAAACCTATATGTCTCCATGGTAACAGACTACAAAGTAACCCTGTGGTCTCATTCTGCGGTCATACTCTCTTCAATCTGTCCCTTACATCTAACCTACTGAATGCACGTTAGCAAGAAGTAGGAACAGATGAAGAGGAGTATTACATGATTGCAGGATCAGACTACATGTTTGTTTGTTGGGTAGTCTGTTACCATGGATACACATAGGTCTTCATAGGAACATTTGGCCTCAAACGGTAAAATGAATAAGAAAGCAACTATGCAAAGAGTTTTTAAAAAATATATTTTAGGCTTCCATTTCATTTAGTTGCACTGGATCAATAAAAAAAAAAAAAAAGAGATGGATTCAAAGAAGAACATAGTCTGCACAAGCCGTTAGTAGGAAGTCTGCATTGTATAACTATTGACCTTACACAAATACAGTCCTCCGTGAGTCAAATCATCCGCATCACAACAAACATGCAAAAATAAAACCACACCCTGCTGTAATGACATAACCACGGACAGATCAAAGCTCGGAACGCTTTAAAGAAGCAATTACGTTTTAATATCACATGGATGACTAGCGGGCTTGTTACGAAGCATGCAGGACTGTTTAAGATTATAGTCTGTTCACATTGGTAACCTCAACGCCGGTTTTTCTGCCTTTTAGGCGTCTATTGGAGAGGGTACAAGACACACAAACCTTTAAGGGTATGTTACTACACTGAAAATCTGCAGTGGAATTTTAAAAAATCAACGCAGATATTCGGTCACAAAAATGCGTTTTTGATGCGCATATTGCTACGGAAACGCAGCTTTTTTTTCTGCATCGCTTATTCCAGAGGGTTCAGTGTTAAACATTGATTATACAAGCAACGTATATATGCGCACCTGTGGATTTCCAGCGCTTTTACAGCTTGTCCACATGTAACGGATTTGCTGCATATTTTCCATCCGGAATTGCAGACCGAAAATACGCAGAATACAGTAACAGCAAAGTGGGCGATTAACAAATCTCGTCCACACGCTGCGTAACAAAATTCTCAGCAGAAATTCACCTGCGGTGCACATTTTTCGTACCGCCACATGTCAATTCCTGCAGCAGAAAGAGGACTGAATTGCAAAATCCGCACCATTTTCTTTCGTAAAAAACTCAGGAAATGGTGCGGTTTTCCTGCAGCGGAATGTCTGCTAGTTTCTGCGGAATTGTTGCAGAAAATTAACTCCGTTACGTGTGGACAAGTCCTTACTGCGTTTCCACTGCACAAACCACTAAACTCATCTGTTGTGCAATTTAGGCTCCTATTTGAAGTCTATGGCGCAAACACACAACTTGACGTGCTGCGGAATTGAAAGTCTCACCGCAAAACACATTACGCGCGTTTTTTTGCTGTTCCCCCCCCCCCCCCGCAATGTGTGGCTGAGATTTGCTTCGTTTTCTTCACTTTGCTGCTACTGTACATGATGCGGACTTCCGTGGGAATCCAGACTAAATACGACCATAGCTTTAGTTAAGTTGTTGGAAGGAAAAAAAAATTAAACAATCGAGTTTCTTTGAACTTTAATCACATTGCAAACATGTGATCATTTTTAAAGAGTCGATGTATATTGAATCATAAGCAGTCTCCACTTCTATCCCCAATTCTCTGGGTTTCATTTAAAAAAGGGAGGAACAGGACGACTACAAAGACTGTATTAAAGGTAAAAATAATTGGGGCTTGTGTTCACACGACCTATTTTCAGACGTAATTCATGCGTTTTACGCCTTGAATTACGCCAGAAAAGACGGCTCCAATACGTCTGCAAACATCTGCCCATTGCTTGCAATGGGTTTTACGATGTTCTGTGCAGACGAGGTATCATTTTACGCTTCACTGTCAAAAGATGGCGCTGAAAATTACGCCCACGTCAAAGTAGTGCAGGACACTTCTTGGGACGTTTTTGGAGCCGTTTTTCATTGACTCCAATGAAGAACAGCTCCAATTACGTCCGTAATGGACGCCGCGAAAAACACGAGTACTTGCAATTACGTCTGAAATTCAGGAGCTGTTTTTACCAGAAAACAGCCCCGTAATTTCAGACGTATTTTGCGTTTGCGTGTGAACATACCTTTACTCTATGTATATATATATTAGAGAATTGATTAAATGGCAATCACCCCCTACGAAACTGGAACACAGATATATTCACTTGAATGGGGTTGCGGTAAAAAATACAGCACACCGCACAGTGTCAGAAAAAAACAACTTTTGGTGGATAGTATGTATAAGAATGTAACGGAATTCAGTATAAAGCTGGCCCTAGACATCAGATTTATTTCAACCTGTCCAATCCCTCGTTTCCAGAGGAGATAGAGAAAGTCAGAGGTGTCTCCCTTCTCGTACGCAAATACACATGTGGGGATGGGGCTCGCCATGAGGCAAATGACAGGTCTACGGGAGACTTGATTTACACAGTCTTCATCAAAGCCTAGTTTGTTCTGCCAATTAAAGGCTATGTGCACCTTTGAAATATATATATACACACACACACACACACACACGTCTATAAGTGTGTTTTGTGCAACTTTCTAAATACGTTTCCAGAGCAGCTGTATCTAGCGCTGAAGCCTGAATCAGTCAGGTCAGCGGTTCCTGCGTGTCTCTGACACATGGGACCAAGTTCATAAGTTAGATGTGATCAATTGCAGGTGGATCCGACCCGCTGTCACTAAACCAGTCAGTCCCGCAGACCTGACTGATATAGGTTTCAGCGCTAGATACAGCTGCTCTGTTTGCCGAATACAAAGCAGCTGCATCTGAAAAAGTAAACATAATTTTTAATAAAAAGTAATTACACCAATTGCACCAATTGCACCAATCACTCTCGCTTTCAAAAGTGTACATAGCCTTTAGGGTATGTTCACACGGCCTATTTTCAGCCATTTTTCGGGCCGTAAACGGCAGCTGAAAATACGGGGGCTGAACGCCTCCAAACATGCGGACATTGATTTGAATGGAAAAAACGGTGTTCCATTCCCACGGGGCGTTTTTTACGTGGCCATTTTAAAAAAAAACGGCGCATAAAAAACACCCCGTAAATAAGAAGTGCATGTCACTTCTTGAGCTGTTTTTGGAGCCGTTTTTCATTGGGTCAATAGAAAAACAGCCCCAAAAACGGCCGTAAAAAAACGCTGCAAAAAACGCCTGCTGCAACAGCTGTTTCCCCTGAAAACAGCTCCGCATTTTACAGCCGTTTATGCTAAGCGTGTGAACATAGCCTAAGAGTGGGTCTGTCACCGGAGGCTACAACATGCAGAAAATGATGTCGTCACATGAAGACCACCCTACCTACTTGACCTAACAGACTTCAAGTACCACCAATGACAAAAACAAGTTTTTTTTCCAAAACCGTGCCACTTTCAAGCAGGCGCTATGTTGCAATTCCGACCGAGTGCCATTTTAAAAACAAAAGCTACCACTGCGTTATTGAGCACCACAGCCCCTTTATACTAGGCGTTGGTGGGGGGTCCCCACGGTAAGATCTCCAGTGATAACGCAATGTTTGCACATGAAGTAAAATCATATGGTGACTAATAAACTTTACACTTCAAGAGTCAGACAGATTAACGATTAACGGGAACGACCAAATTGGCAGCATTAACATAATGATCCACCTCCATGCAGGACTCTTACCGGAGTGCAAGAACAGACAATACAAGTCCTCGTGATGACCAAACAACAAACCTGCTCCCCCATAAAATAACGGGCAATTGTAGTACGTGGTCTTACCTCCATTGTCAGTACGCTTTAACGCTCCATCCTTATGAGGACACAATTCACATCTCTGGGGAAAGAAAACAAGAATTAGAAATACAGTCATCTATACTCCATACACATCCATATGTATCATGGTGATACGCGCTGCATCCGTGGCTTACTGACATTAAAAACAAGAGTAGCCTCAAAGCACAAAATCAGTCACTTTCTAATGTATGCTGTATTTTAATTTTCTAACGAGTTTCAAGACCTGTGCTTGCCGATTGTGAATAGAAACTTTCTTGTTTACAATCAAAGGCTAAGAAACTATTCCTGCTGCTGTAACACGGGGCCATCCACTACGTCTAGACAAAAAAAAAGGTTTCCATTAAGTCTTGTCCCCATGTAACTGAATTGCTGCAAAAAATGTCAGCACCTATTCCGCAGAAAGTAGCAGAAATTCCGCTGCGGAAAAACCGGTGTTTTTTACTGCAGAAAATGGTGCGTATCTTGCTGCGTTTATTTCAATGCTGGAAGATGGTGACAGCAGCAATTCTGTCCATGTTCCTCAGCAGGAATCGACATGCTGGGGTACGAAAAATACGCACCGCAGGTGAATTTCTGCACGGAAATTTTACGCGGTGTGCACCCACTTTGCGGCTACTGTATTCTGCTGTGTATTTTCCGTCCGCAATTCCGGACGGAAAATATGCAGCAATTCCGTTACGTGTGGACAAACCCTTAGCGTAGATGAGGTTTCTTTACTTTCTTTAATCCTCTATAAGCGAAACACAGCACGAAACCCTCTCCTTATAGTTTGTTACAGTGTATCAGTGTAGGTAAAATGTATCGAAACAATTGTAACAAACTGTCCACACAGGTATAGTCACGGCTGTGCCTGGAATTATAGTTTAGTCCCATTCACTTGACTGGGACTGAGCTGCTCTGAGATGTAATCCCAGGTACAGCCGCTAATATACTAGAATGACAGAGCTGTCCCTGGTAAACAATGAAATCATCTTCATACAGCAGATTGCTGTAAAGGCAGCGGCGGGTCCCACTTCTGCCAGTGGTCCCTGTCGTACATTCTCCGGCAGCCTGTCCCTCCTCCAGGGCGCCGGCGTCTGCTAATGTCCTCCGCTCCCGAAGCGCAAGTGAAATTCAGAAGTGTCTCACCAATCCCTGTTGACCACAGGACTATTTAAGGCACATTAACTATCCGCCAGGTGCCTGAACAATATTAGAATAACCTAGTGTTATCGAATATTATCAAAGTCAGGACCCACTATGCTTGCCGTCAGCGAGTAGCTGACAGCTCCAATACACTGCACTACACATGTCAGGACCCACTAGGCTTCCGTAGATGGCATAGCTGGAGGCCATTGTTAGGCCTCCGGTTGCCATCGCAACCATCGCCGCCCGCTAACATGTAGCAGGCCGAAGATGTAGTGCAGTGCATTAGAATTGCGATCAGGGCTTCCTGCCTTCAAGTCCCCTAGTGGGACAAAAGAAAAAAGTTTAAAAAAAAAGTTGTGTAAAAATAAAAAAGTTTAAAAGAAATACAAGTAAAAATCACCCTTTTTCCCTAAGGGTATGTGCACACACACTAATTACGTCCGTAATTTACGGACGTATTTCGGCTGCAAGTTCCGGACCGAACTCAGTGCAGGGAGCCGGTCTCCTAGCATCATAGTTATGTACGACGCTAGGAGTCCCTGCCTCGCTGCTGGACAACTGTCCCATACTGTAATCATGTTCTCAGTATGGGACAGTAGTTCCACGGAGAGGCAGGGACTCCTAGCATCGTACATAAGTATGATGCTAGGAGCCCGGCTCCCTGCACTGTGTTCGGTCCACTACTTGTGGCCAAAATACGTCCGTAAATTACGGACGTAATTAGTGTGTGTGCACATACCCTTATCAGTCCTTTATTATTAAAAAAAATATAAACAAACAAATAAACTATACATAATTGGTATCACCGCGTCCACAACAGCCTTAACTACAAAAGCTTTTTGTTATTTATCCCGCGCGGTAAACGCCATAACAGAATCACAATTTTTTGATCACTTCACCTCCCAAACAAATGGACTAAAAAGAAAATCAAAAAGTCGAAATGTACCCAAAAAATGGTCCTGATCGAAACTACAGTTCATTACGCAAAAAAAAAAGTCCTCAAATGACTTTCTTGATAGAAAAATAAAAAAGTTCTGGCTCTTAGAAAATGGCAACACAAAAAAGAATTTATTTTTTATAAAAAAGTATTTTATTGTGCAAACGCCATGAAAAAAATTACAAACATAATGTATCGCCGTAATCGTATCGCCCCGCAGAATAAAGTGAATGTCATTTATAGCGCATGGTGAACGCTCTAAAAAGAAAAAAAAAGGAATAAAAAACAATAGTAGAATTGCTGTTTTTTAGTCACCACGTCTCTTAAAAAATAGAATAAAAACTGATCAAAAAGTCGCCCCATGAAAACTACAATTAATTCCTCAAGGGGTCTAGTTTCCAAAATGGGGTCACTTTTAAGGGGTTTCCCCTGTACTGGTACCTCAGCAGCTCTGCAAATACATCATGGCGCCCAGAAACCAATCCAGCAAAATCTACATGCCAAATAGCGCTCCTGCCTTTCTGAGCTCTGCCGTTTGACCAACCAGCAGTTTATGACCACATATGGGGTACTGCCGTATTTGGGAGAAATTGCTTTACAAATGTTGCGGGGCTTTTTCTCCTTTATTCCTTTTTTTTTTTAAAAATGTGTACCTTTTATCGTAAAAATTTGATTTTCAATTGCACAGCCAAATTCCACAAAACGTAGCAAAAAACCTCTGGGGTCTAAATGTCCACTATACCCCTCGATTTGTTTCTTGAGGGGTGTAGTTTGCCAAATAGGGTCACTTTTGGGGGGTTTCCACTGTTTTGTCACCACAAGACCTCTTCAAACCGGACATGGTGCCTAATAAAAAGAAGGCCTCAAAATCCAGTAGATGCTCCTTTGCTTCTGAGTCCGCTACTGCAGTCCATTACCGCACTAGGGCCACATGTGGGATATTTCTAAAAACTGCAGAATCTGGGCAATAAGTATTGAGTTGCGTTTCTCTGGTAAAACCTTCTGTTTTACAGAAAAAAAATGTATAAAAAGGATTTTCGGACAAAAAAAAGAAATTTGTAAATTTCACCTCTACTTTGCTTTAATTTCCTGTGAAACGCCTAAAGGGTTAATAAACTTTCTAAACGCTGTATTAAATACTTTGTGGGTCTAGTTTCTAAAATGGGGTGTTTTATGGGGGTTTATAATATATAGGCCCCTCAAGGCCACTTCAGAACTGAACTGGTACCTTAAAAAAAAAAAAAAAGGAGGCTTTTGAAATTGTATTCAAAATATGAGAAATTGCTGCTAATGTTCTAAGGCCTCATTCACACGACAGGGTTTCCCGGCCGGGTGCCGGCCGTTCATAAATCAATGGGTCCGTGTGCTGCGTGTGATTTTCCTGCGCAGAACACGACGTTATTCACGTTTGTCTGAATTTGCCGTCTGTCTGATTTTACATGTGGCGCATTTCCAGCAGATTTTACCTGTGAATTTGCGCAGGTAAAGTCTGCAGCGGATTACAGTACATGGTAAATACCTGAGATTTTACAAATCTCATCCACATGCTGCAGATATTTTACGCTGCACATTCTCACTTTTTTGATATGC
Organism: Rhinoderma darwinii; assembly: GCF_050947455.1. Classification (NCBI taxonomy): domain Eukaryota; kingdom Metazoa; phylum Chordata; class Amphibia; order Anura; family Rhinodermatidae; genus Rhinoderma; species Rhinoderma darwinii. Next base: position 320,852,346 of record NC_134691.1, read on the forward strand.
CGTTAAATAAATCCCTTGGGGTGTCTAATTTTTTGACGGTGTTCTACAACTTCACAACATCTGTAATGGTCATGTAGATAGATACAGATCAGCAGCACCGGAAAAACAAATTGGGTGGGTGGACGCCTCCTGGGTCACAGTCCAATGACCCTTCAATATAAAAAAAAAAAAAAGGAAAGTGAGGCAGCACAACCAAATAGATGAAAAAGTGATCCTTTTTAATTCCACATACAACGTTTCAGCGCAGTGTGAGGATCACTTTTGTATCGATTTTGTTGTGCTGTCTCACTTTCCTTTTTTCTGTAATGGTCATATGGTGTCCGTAAATCAGCTTTGGAAAATTTGCTTCACCACGGAGTAAGAAATGCGCACATATTTGGTATCTAAAGTCTACAGAAGTGGCCAAATATGTGTTTACAGGTGTCAGTGGCACGTGCCAGGTGTAAAAAATTTTTATATATATATATATATATATATATATATATATTTTTTTTTTATTTTTTTTTTTTTTTACACAATATGGACGCCGTATACATTCTGAGAGAAACAAGAGCAAATACATGCAGGTTGGAAGAGTAACAGAACAACAGTTTGCTTTTGGATTCACACATGTCTAAAACGTGAAAATTTACCTGGTCAGGAAGTGATTAATATTCCCATCTTAGGCATTAATGGCATATGAATAGGATATGCCATTAATGCCCGATACGTGCAGGTCTCACCTATGGGATTCTCACTTATCAGGATAACAGGGGTCCCCCGACCCCCGTCTGCCAATTCTTGCCGCTGCATCCTCCATACTCTGCAATGATAAGGTGGCTGTGCTTGTGTACGGCCACATCTCCACTGAAGTATATGGAAAATGCGGGGGCAGGAAACGGCGGACGGGATAAGTGGACCCCTGTTCTCCTGATGTCAGGAATCTATAGGTGGTATTTATGGCATATACTGTGAATAAGACCACCCCTTAGATAAGGTAACATGTTTCTTGATGAATGCTAACTGTAGGGGAAAACAAACTCCTAGCAGGTCGTGAAGGTCTACAGGTGTCAGGGCATGCTAGGAGTTATAGTTCCCCAATAGAGGGGAAGGGGATTTCACACAGTCATTTCTTTGCATATATATTTTGTATTTACCTTGTGGAGACTGAACAGAACTGGGGACACACTTTTCTATGAAGTCTGTTTTTCTGAGAAGCTACTAGACAGTCGGATTATAAGCAGTGAACCCGTCGCCGCGCTGTAACCGAGTGGACTAGCCGCTGAGAATATGTGCTCACGCAGAGCAGCAAGATGCGGCAACATGATAGGGGCAGAGGACTGAGGAGGCGGGGCCGGGGATTGAGGAGAGGCCGGAAATTGAGAAGGGATCGGGAACTGAGAAGGCGGGGCCATAGATAGAGAAGGTGGGATCAGGGACTGAGGAGGCAGGGCTGGGAATGAGGTGGTGGGGTCAGGATTGAGGAGGCAGGGCTGGGACCCGGCCATGAAAAAGAAAAATATTATGACATTTAGCCATGGCAGCAGGCTGCTTGCTTAGTGTAGCGGCCAGTGCACCGCTCAGGGCAGCGCCCCACGGCATACACCGGCCCATCTGGCATTTTCCAGAATTGCCAGATGGGCAGTCCGGTCCTGTACACAGGGAAATCTGCAAGACAAACCTGCACCAAATGTGCAGATTTTCCTGCAAAAACACAAGAAATTCGCAGCAAAATCCACAACATTACATTTGGTGCAGGTTTCATTGCAGAATTTTTCGCCCCCATTGAACTCAATAGGGAAAATGCGCAACAAATCCACGCTCTTTCTGACACATATGGACATGCTGCGGATTTTAAAGTGACACCGCAGGTAAAATTTCCATGCAGAAAAATTCTGCAGCATGTAGATGACATTTGTAAAGTCTCATTCACTTGTCTGCTAGTCAAAGCCACTGCAAGTTTTTTCTGTGCAAACCCCCCAGGTAAAATCTGCAGCTTTTCTGCAGTTACCCTTAGGCCCTGTTCACATCTGTGTCAGGGTATTCCATTGAGGAGCAGAACAAGGCAATGTCGGACACTACTGTTCTGTTGCAAGATGGACACCGCCGCCGGCCGACGGACCTTGACTTTAAGGAGTTCCGTCGGCTTTCCATTGGAGTGTCCGTGGTTTTACCAGAAGCAATAGCACAGCATGCCATTGTTTTCGGTAATCTCTGTCGGATCTGCGATGGGGGCAGCTAAAGGAGCCTCTAATGCAGATGTGAACAGGCTCTTAGTCTGTAAAGTTTTAGACTTTGGATGTAAACAAGCAAGCATTTACTCACAGCAAGCATAGATCTTCAAAATGGCAACTAAAACACAAAAAATATTTGAAATGTGAAATTACTACAATATACCATAAGTAAACCAGAAAACCTCTTTAAAAACACTCAGTAAACCGTGTCGTGAGTAAAGAGCTCTCCAAACACGACCAGATATCTTAATGACAATTATACAGTCCCTGAGACGCCGCACAAAACGGGTCCAGTCCCTACCCTCTCTATGAGAATTGTGGTGGATGACATAGCAAAGGGGTTTGTGAAGCCGAAAAAAAAAAAGACAGGTCCATCCAGTTCAGCCTATTATTCTGAAAAAAAACACGAGGCAGAAGTGAACTTTCCTCATCTTAGGGAAACCAATTCCTTCCCGACTCCACTATGGCAATCGGAATAAATCCCTGGATCAACAAGATCCCATTGGAAAATTTCTGTGACACTGATCAACAGCTCCTGATACACAATTGGATTGTTGGCCGCCTCCGGTGAAGAATCGGATTCTCCCATTGGATATTTCCTCCCTAGAGACCATCACCACTTGACTCTACAAGACTTCAACTTCCCTTCATTACAATTCACAATGACTCCACGTAGGGGGTATAGAATGGGTATATATAGGATGCCTCAAAATTATTTTAAATGTTCGGCCCGAGATTTTTACCATCTTTCATGGGATTGCCGATGATCAGGGAAATTTGGAAGAAAGTTTTTGCCATTACTAATTGAAACTGTGCCCCATGTAATAGGCAGGGCTGCAAAAGCCTTGTGTCACTTTAAAAAAAAATAATTATATTCTCCTCCGTTATTTAGATATTGGTGTCGTTATATTTGGCGCCCAATATGTAAATAACTCCCTGAACTCTCAATAGGGCGTTTACTTCTAAATGGCATGGGGGCATGTTATTTATCGCGTGGACTGTCCAATCAGCTACAGACAGTGTGAGAGCAGCTTGTGCTGTATGCTGTCTCTCGCGAGATCACACAATCTTGTCGTTCTGCAGAGAGCGTGCGCCGCCCTCACGCTTGCGCGCACATCTCAGACGTCACTGCTTCAGACGATGCTTCCACCGCCACGGAACAGAAGAGGAGAAGATCTACTCACACGCCTGGATGTCAGTAGATCTTCTCCTCATCTTCTGTTCCATGGCGCGGGAGTATCGTCGAGAGCGGCGGCGTTGGAGATGTGCACGCATACTGGCATGCGTGAGGGCAGGGCGCGCACGCAGAATGACAAGACTGTGTGATCTCGCGAGAGAGATCACACAGCACAAGCCGCTCTCACACTCTCCATAGCTGATTGGACAGTGTCAGAGCGAGAAGCAACACATCCCCTTGCAATTTAGAAATAAAGAAACGTCCCATTGACAGTTCAGGGAGATATTTACATATCGGGTGCCAAATATAACGGCATCGATATCTAAATAACAGAGAATAGAAAATAATTTAAAGTGAGACAAGGTTTGTGCAGCAGCGCCTATTACATGGCGCACATGTATGGTCAGGTGAAACGTTCTATTTAACTACCTTTACCCCTCCTGACCCATTATGGGCATATTTGGCCATCTTGACCCCGATAAATTTAAATGTGCACCAGGATGCAGCAAGTTATTATATTATGTAGCGGCATCAGGCAGAAAATCAATTTTGCAGATTTGGCTCCCCCACACTGCCCCTGTTACACCTGGAGAATCTTTCATACATTGTGCATATGGACCGAGTAGAGGCAAAGTCAAGCAAAGAAGTGACGGTGAAGCAGTTTTTACTGTTTTGAAAAGTTTTATTGCGATTACCTGCACAAATCTGCAGGACTATCCAGGACTATCCAGGACTGTTTTTCTCTCCTTATGTGGTGTAAGAAACAAACTGGGTGAAACGCTGATAATGGTTTCTTGATTTTTGTGGTCCTGGGGTATTAGCATGACATCTAAGTATTTGTTCACATTTGCGTCGGGACTCTGTTCATGGGTTCCGTCGGAGCTTTCTGTCAGGGGAATCCAGGAGCAGAATCCAAACTGAAACGATCGGTTTCCGTTTGCATCACCATTGATTGTAATGGTGACGGATCTGGTGCAAATGGTTTCCGTTTTTTCCCCGTTGTGTAAGGGTTCCGTAGTTTTGACTGCGTCAATACCGTAGTCGACTGCACTATTGTTTCCGCGAAAGAAAAACTGAAATCTTACGGACCTGAATCAAACAGAAACCATTTGCAACGGAACCATTACCATTGAACTCAATGGTAATGCAAACGGAAGCTATGGTTCCCATTTGCCTTTCCGTTCATTGGTTCCCCTGGCGGAAATATCTGACGGAACCCAAGAACGGAACGGTGAAGCTGATGTGAACAGGCTCTTTCCCTACCTTCCCCTTTCCCACTCCTCTCCACAGTGACGGTATATGGGTTTATGCTTTTTATTGACTTTTTCTTGGTTGATATTGGATACTTCTGTGATGCTCTGTCAGAAGAGCAGAACAAGAGAAAACCGCAAGGGACGGTTCAGCTGCACCACAAACGCCATCGGCGGCACCCATTGACTTTAATCGGTTCCGTTGGGGTGTCCTAGGTTTTACCGTAAACAATATCTGCTAGTGTTTCAGGTAATCTCGGCCAGATCTGCGACCGAGACCCCTAACAGAGCTCTAACGCAGCTGTGAACGAGGCCTAACTCAGACCTGATGCGGTCTATTTTTTTGGGGGGAAATATTTTCAATAAACACATTTAAAAAAAAAATATGCACAATGATCCAAACATTCATGGCAAGTTGAAATTAAATCAGTAGCCCCAACTATTGCAATGGAGTTAATCGAAAAAACAGTAAAAAGCAAAAACATAAAGGAAGTAAGGACGTAGCCCCCAGGGATTAGGTAGGGCCATCAGAGATTTAAAAAAAAAAAAAAGTCTTTGCATGAACATTGTGAACAGACTGCGCCATTATCATCACGTTCCCGAGACATTGCTTCTTTCTATACTTATTCGCAGCTTTCAAATAGGTTTTCACTACTGTCCCAACACTGCTGGAGGCAAGACAATTGTAGCTGGGCCATAAAGTGGCATTATGTAATGGAGATTTCAGCAGGAAACGTAAATGCCTGACTACAAAACGAGGTTTCCAAACAAACATGAAATGGAAGAACAGGCCATTATTATCCGGATGTGACGGTGACGAGAAGATCCTTCTTCCCGGTGTGCGTTTCTTATATTTGCAGGTGCAGCTTCTTAAGACGACCACAGATGTAACAATACATCTCTGATACTAGAACGATCAGTAATAATCCATTAATATCCATCCGTTTTAAAGGGGTATTACGGGTTATTTTTTGCATAAAGAAAAGTTCTACAATTTTCCAATATACTTTCTGTATCAAATCTTCATGGTTTTCAGGATCTCTGCTTGCTGTCATTCAAACAGAACCTTCATAATATTTACATCCAGGGGGATGGAATTGTGTCTTGGTCATGTGATGGACACACAGGGGCATCACACGCCCCTTTATGTTTGTCTGAAATCAAGATTTCAACCTCTACGTAATCTAAAGAGTTTACACACAGCATTGTCCAATCTGCCACAACAAATACGTAAATTGTAGGAATGCAAAATCCGTAACCAAATCCAAATTGACATCGAGACTACATACAGACTTGTTCAGCAGTTTTGGTGCAGATCTTCAGGCTAGTTCCACAGTGTAATGCACGGATAGAATTTATCATATTACCAACCAGATCATCACCTAAGAAGTTTAAGAATTCGTATTTGCCTATAGAAACGGTTACCATGCTAGTAAAAAATTGTGTAACTGACCAATTCAGATAATCCATTTCCAATTCATTGCACTCAGCCATTATAAAGATGTATATTTATGGCAGACAGAATGCAAGGAGGCAAAGACAAAAAACTATGTGACCTATGCAAGTCTGCTGTACAATTAGCCAAAACGGCACAAAAAATAAATAAATTGCCATTTGGCTATAAAAGCCAATAAAGAGTACAGCGGACTCATAGTTGTGATTCATGAGGGGAACGCACACCCTCCGGGCTCCCCTCTCAGGACAGAGCCGATCTGGCAGACGCGAGCCATCCATGTATCACTGTACATGTAGGGCCATTTATCTGAATGGCTGCCATGTAATACTACAGTCTGGCTGCGGCTCCCATCCAAAAGGGGTTGTCTCTGATGAGCCAACGCCTTTAAGGCTGGGTTCACACGACCTATTTTCAAGCGTAAACGAGGCATATTATGCCTCGTTTAACGTCTGAAAATACGGCTCCAATACGTCGGCAAACATCTGCCCATTAATTTGAATGGGTTTGCCGACGTACTGTGCCGACGACCTGTCATTTACGCGTCGCCGTTTGACAGCTGTCAAACGACGACGCGTAAAAATACCGCCTCGTCAAAGAAGTGCAGGGCACTTATATACATTATATGCGGGGCACTTATATACATTATATGCGGGGCACTTATATACATTACATGCGGGACACTTCTATACATTACATGCGGGACACTTCTATACATTACATGCGGGACACTTCTATACATTACATGCGGGACACTTCTATACATTACATGCGGGACACTTCTATACATTACATGCGAGACACTTCTATACATTACATGCGGGACACTTCTATACATTACATGCGGGACACTTCTATACATTACATGCGGGACACTTATATACATTACATGCGGGACACTTATATACATTATATGCGGGACACTTATATACATTATATGCGGGACACTTATATACATTATATGCGGGACACTTATATACATTATATGCGGGACACTTATATACATTATATGCGGGACACTTATATACATTATATGCGGGACACTTATATACATTATATGCGGGACACTTATATACATTATATGCGGGACACTTATATACATTATATGCGGGACACTTATATACATTATATGCAGGACACTTATATACATTATATGCGGGACACTTATATACATTATATGCAGGACACTTCTTTGAAACGTAATTTGAGCCGTTTTTCATTGAATTCAATGAAGAACAGCTCAAGATTACGGGCGTCAAAGACGCCTCGCATAATGCGAGGAGGAGCTTTTACGTCTGAAATGACGCAGCTGTTTTCTCCTGAAAACAGTCTGTCATTTCAGACGTAAAAGGAAGCTAGCGTGTGCACATACCCTAAAACCCAAATTGTCTTGGTCCCTAATGGGTTAAAAAAATAAAAGCAGCCTCTTTCTTGTGTTTAGGCATCTTGCAAACATCCTGTTTTTTTATGGAACTGTGTAAGTTACAATCCTGAGGACAAACTTTGAAAGACTGAGTCCCCCAGACTCAAGAGACCTGGTGGAGCAACACTTCCCCCCCACAAAGCTTTCAAATGGGATTTTGGCTGCACTGACAGGGCGTGCACTAGAGAAGAAGCTCTGCTGTACAGGTGCTGCCGCTTCAGAGCCTGCCCCGCATGCATTTATAAAGAACGAAGCCTACATTGCATATTTACAAAAGGCGCAGAAAATACTCCTTTAAGTATAATGTAAAGCAGTGATCCCCAACCACCAGGCCGCGGACCAATACCGAGCCGCAAATCATTTGGTACCGGGCCGCGGTATCTGGTGTCATGATGATGTTTAATCCCATGTGACCGCCGCTGCCACAATCACACAGGAGGAAGAACACAGACTTCTGGGTAAGTACAAGTTGTTGTTTTTTTTTTCTGAGTTGCATTTTTGCGGTGGAATCGCTGTGATTCTGCCGCAATAAACGCAACAACTGCTCTTTGTTGTGGCTTTTACCTCCCCATAGAATTCAATGAGGAAAACCCGCAACAAATAAGCAGCATTTACGCAAATATAATTGACATGCAGCGGAATAAAACTCTGCACCGCAGGTCAATTTCTGAGAAGTTCTTCCGCTCACTATTTACACCGCGTGTGGATGACATTTGTTTTATCTCATCCACTTTGCTGCTACTGTATTATGCTGCAGATTTTCTGCAACTAATGCCGTTGTGGAAAACCCGCGGTATTTACGCAACATGTGAACTGACCTTGAACGTTTTTTTTTGCTAAAGCTTTCCAATTCCCGAAACCACCATCAAGAGATCCACTTTCTCATAGAGCAATCATCGGGGAGTAGTTTACGCTCCCGGATGGGTAGCGTCTTCATTTCCTACCGATGGCGGTCCCGAAAGCTGTGCGCTAGGCATTGTAACTGTACCGATAACATCACAAGTTCACAACAACAACAACAACGCTGATCAGTTTATTTTTAATGGGTTACAGTCAATATTGTTTGGAAACGAACCGTAAACGGCCACATCACCTGACTCGGCTGTATAGACATTCACGTGTGAACACACATCTATACAGAAAAGAATTCAGTGGGTGGTAAGTTACAGAGTTTCAGCAAGTCTGGAATCCCAGAAAACCCCTAAACTAAAGATGGATATGACAGGACACCAGGTGTATGTTCATAGGCTCGGGTTAAGGCTCTTCAGCTCATAGTCAAATGGATCATTGATCCCCTGACCATACAGGTGGAGCAGAAACATAGTACTAGATAGAGGATTATCGCAGATCACTTTACTGTAACACGTGCAAAAAAAAAAAAACATCGTGTTTTTAAGGAGATCACGGAGATGACGGCGTTTAATTATCAGAAGTCTAACAAATCTGAACATGAACTGTGGAGCAGACACATAGACTGACTCACCACTCTGGCCGCCCTTTCCTGGGATTCGCATTTTCTACAAAACCATGGCCCGGTCGGCACTTGCACTATGCCGTAACAAGCTGTGGAAAAACATACAAAGTTAGTGGATAGATTACATTACCGACTGTCCTGTCGCTGACATAAGACACCTGCAGTTTTCAATTCAATCAGCCCAAGAATATGCTGAATGAGACCTACCGGCGGCCCGTGCGGAGTTATTGCCCCTTTCGTGCAGCGCCCACAACCGCAGGGGCACTTCACAGAGATCACTGCACTTTCATATATAGGTGAAGTAGGAACAGGCTGGATCTACTAGATTAAAAAAAAAGGGGGAAATCCTTCCTGGTCACCCTAAATAAAATGTGCAGTGCTAAACAAGCTGAGAAGAAACCCCAGCAGCTGTATCCAGAGCTTCCCCCACTATAAGGGACAAACACAGCGCTGCTGTGTGCGAGGCAAGGAGGAGTCCGGAGACCTCGCACCTCCCTGTCATTCCTTCCTACATTCAACCCTCACCAGGCCCAGCACATAGCAAAACAAAGCAGCTGTCTCAGTGCCAGAAGGCAGCATAATCTCCGACTGGTGCAGTCAGGTAATGCGAGTGGGGGAGGGATGTCTGCGGAGAGCCGACAGCAAAGGAATCCCTTAACCCTTCTTCTGGCTTCTCAGAATACCTACAATACAAGAACAAAGGTATTTCACTAATAGGTTGAGCGCTGCCGCCAGCCCCCTGACAGGCCGTCTATTATACAGTATAATATAGACATACAGGCAGTTCTGCACTAAAGAGTCTATGGATAAATAGCATCAGACTTTGGAATATACAATTTGTCCTAATTCACTCCCTGTGGGGGGGGGGGCATACAGTTTGGTAGTTTAGCATTATTTCGTATTTTAGGATGAGGCTCCACGGCGACTTTTGCTCAATGGCCCACATTACAGGGTTCCCCACTAAGATCATTTATAATCTCTGATCACTGGGGGGGGGGGTCCTACCGATCACTGGAAAGGGGATCCCACGCTCCCCTTTCCTCCTCACTGTGATCAAGCTTGAATGGAGTGGTGGTCGAGCATGCGCCGGCTGCTCCATTCAATGTCTGTGGGGCGGACGGAAAAAGCTGGGCGCTGTACTCCGATGTCTCCCTCAGTCCCGTAGACTTTGAATGGAGCAGCAAGGCGCATGCTCGACCACCACTGCAATCAAACATTTCCTCATAATGGGGCCGACCAATCGTACGAACGATCCGACCATCAACATGGCAGGTGAAACTGTCAAATCAGGGAGGCAACAGAGTGGACTTGAGGAAAGGATCAAATAATCAGCCGCTGACGATGCCGTACACTTGAATTTTCCACCGACAACAGCTGAAAAAGTCCAACCTGACAAATCACATTCTTGTCAGATAATAGTCCGCCATCGGCCATTGCATATAAAACTATATTGACTGATGGTTGAAATGGTCAAAATGGGCCATACCAGATGACTTATCTTATGAGGCCAACTTAAAGAGGCTGTCACCACATTATACGTGCCCTATCTTCTACATAATTTGATCGGCGCTGTAATGTAGACAACAGTGGTTTTTATTTATAAAAACGATCAATTTTGACGGAGTTACGACCTATTTTAGATTTATGCTAATGACTTTCTTAATAGACAACTATTACAGCATAATCTCGCTGTAAAGTGTCATTTACAGCGTGATCTCGCGAGATTACACTTGCTGTGCTGTAAATCACACACAAACGTTACCGAAGTGTCGGGATTGTGAATAGACATCCCGTCCTGGCTGGACGCGATGTCTATTCATTGTCAGGACACTTCAGTAACGTTAATGTGTGAGTGACAGCACAGTAAGCGTAATCTCGCAAGATCACTATGTGCTGAGTACATGAATGCAGAGAAGTGCATGACGCCGATAGGTCACTGATTGGTCAGCGTCATACACTCCTCTGTACAACGCCCAGTTGGTAAAAAAGTAAAACACGCCCAGTTGCCTATTAAGAAACTCATTAGCATAAATCTAAAATAGGTCATAACTCCGTGAAAATTGATTGTTTTTCTAAATAAAAAACACTTACCTACATTACAGCGCTGATCAGATTATGTAGAAGATTAAGCAACGGAGACAAACTGAAACCATTAGCAACGGAAGAATTACCATTGAAATCAATAGTAATGCAAACCGAAAGCTATGGTTTCTGTTTATGGGTTCCCGACGGAAAGGTCTGGTGGAACCCATGAATGGAACCCCGACGCAGATGTGAACGAAGCCTTAATTTGGCACATTTTTACTTGTCGGACATGAAGTATACACCCATTATGAGAACGCAGGATTTTCCCCAAAATTTAGCCATTCCCGTCTATTTTACAAAATAGGGCCAGATTTTTCTTGTGCTCTACATTTATTTGGTCGCTTACCTAAGGGGGATCTTAGACATTTATGGCATATTCACGGGAAGTGTCTGATAGCTGAAGGTCCAAGCTCTGGAACTTGCACCTATGGTGAGAACAGGGGGTCCTTCGACCCCTGTTCTGCCTGGCGTGGGCTATTCCGTGTGTGTGTGTGTGTGTGTGTGTGTGTGTGTGTGTGTGTGTGTGTGTGTGTGTGTGTATATATATACCTATATATTGTACTTTCATTGTTTTTTTTATTAAAACTTATGATTGTTAAGTGTCCGTGTTGTATGTAAACCTAATAAAGAATACACATATTTATTTTGGCACGTACGTATCACTTTGTTGGTACATTGCTTCCTCCTTTTGTTAGGTATCATGAACACAGTAGAGCGTTGTGCACGGAGCCTGTACGTCGCCACGTGGAGTCTGTACTACAGAGCTATAGGCACTCTGTCTGCTGTCATATGGCGTCTTCGTACAGCACAGTATTAGGGAGACATTCTCCCCTATAAACCATGCTTCTAGGTGAGAATACCTCCGTCACATGGTATACGACGGAGCATATCACAACCTATGTATGAGGTCGGAGGAGTACAGTATGGCCCTATAGGCTTAGATGGGTTCTGTATTACAGCACTCTACAATTTGGCGTTTGTACAGCGCTGCAATACGGCCATGTCAATGAGCCCTAATCTTTTGACCTACTATTATAAAAGGGAATCTGTCATCAAATATATAACACCTAAACCACTGCCATAGCATTATACAGGATGGTATTAGGTTTCTAAAAATGTCTCTCTCTGAAATGTCCCTTGAAGCACAAAGGAAAAACTAAAGTTAGAAAGTGGCGCGTGTGCCAGATGCCGCTAGAGCTGTTGGGAGAACGTGGGTCAGGTGACGAGTTCGCCAATGTCCAGCCACTACTCTCACTATACACTACAATGGAGAGGTGGCTATGCTGCTTGTTCGGCTCTTTCCGCAACTCCTACAGATTTCAATGGAGAGAGGCCACCTCTACACTGGACTGTATGGAGAGTGCAGCAGACAAAAGTCACCAAACAAGTGCCAACCCTGCTTAACATTGAAATACCCCTATAAAGTAAACCTCAAGCCAGGGGGTCACTGCTCATAAAATGTCAGGGGCTGAATCCTGGCATGGGACATGGGCGAGTTGTAAGCCTTAAACCCCTTTTACACGAGCCAATGATCGGGCAAACTAACGTTCATACGAACGCGCATTCACGATCATCAGGGCAACGATCAGCCAATGAACGGGGAAACGCTCATTCATCTGCTGATGGCATCTTTCATGCGGCAAAAAAAATGGTTGCTAGTCGCCAGCACATCTCCCTGTGTAAACAAAGATATGTGCTTTTGACATGATAGAAATGTATGGGGACGAGCGATCATAGTAATGATCGCTCGTCCCCATACTAAACGATCATTGCTCCGTTTAAAAGGAGCAAATGAGTGCGGATTGGCAGGCTGGATTGTCGATCTGCACTCATTTTAAAAGCGGTAAACAGACGAGATCTGCTCATGTAACTCCATCTTAATGATAGGTAACATTGTAATAGAGGCCATTAGTGGTGGTCACCCAACATCAATTAATAGAATAAGAAAGCAAGCTAACACTCAGGAACTTCCAGGTACTTTTTATAATGTATGACATTGATAAAGAGTGTGAAAAGTAAATACCCTTCGCTATCACGATCATTAATCACCTTTTTTATGCCTCCAGCTGGCAGGGACTTAAGGCCCTTTTACACCGGGCAATTGTCGGGCAGACAAGCGTCATAGAACACTCGTTGCCGATAATTGCCCTGTGTAAACAGGGCAGCGATCAGCAGATGAACGAGCAAACGTGCAATCATCTGCTGATCGCTGCCCTGTTTACACAGGGCAATTATCGGCAACGAGCATTTTATGAACGATCGTTTGCACGCTAATTGGCCCGTGTAAAAAGGCCTTTACCCCCTGGCTAGAAGTTCTAGCGTTCTGTCCTGGCAGCACACCCCGAACCCCCTGTTGTTAACCTGCACTTCCATACAAGGCTGTCCACAACCTGCCCCCTCCCATATATCTCTGACCTAATCTCCCGATACCTCCCCACACGTAATCTCTCATCACATCATCGGCTCCAAGATTTCTCACGTGCTTCCACCGTACTCTGGAACGCTCTACCCCAACACATCAGACTGCCACCATCCAAACCTTCAAAAGCAACCTGAAAACCCCCCTTCAGAAAATCTTACAACCTGCAATACCCGGCTACCACCATTCTACAATATGAGCAGCTTCAACCCTAACCTACTGTCTCATTCCCCTGCCCTTGTAGCTTGTAAGCCCTCGTGGGCAGGGTCCTCTCTCCTGTATGTTTCTGTCGCTCCGCAAACTCATGTTTATTGTACTTGTATTCATTGTGGTCTCATATCATGTAGTTAAACCTTTCATATGTGCAGAACCCTGGAAATAATAGCGCTATATATTATAATAATAAAACGCCATACGTTGGAATAGGCCATGTTTTCGTTTTTTTCTCAATGATTCGGTATGAACCCATTTAAAATGGGTGGCACACAGAGGTAGAGTACGGGCCCATAACAGACTACGGGTACTGTATAACGGATCTGGAGAACACAATGCTGTATTGAAAATGGGGCTTAAGTTGTAAAGTCTAGACCAGATATATTGTAGAAAACTCCTGAAATGAGACCAGGGCTGTTCAGTTTTCAGCCTCTGTATGAACATAATGTTTCTGTTCACTAACCGCAAGCAGGGATCTGGAAAACATTGAGGTATTGAAACGAATAATAGATCAGAAAGTTCCATAACAAGATTTCTTTACATAAAACCCTGTAACATTTTCCTTTATGAGGATGAAACGCGTCAGTTATGACATACAACAGCTATTCAGCTGACAAAGGAGCTGCAAGGAATTACAACCACTCTCGGATTCACTGTTATCATTTTGGGACATTTCAGCTCATAAAAAGGACGGATTCTGATAATAAAAGTTTATTAGGGACTAATTTCACAAACATATAAGACAGGACTGGAGAAATTCAGGCGTCAGGTAGCCCATGTCCCCACATATTCACAGCTCGCACAGGAATAGTATCAATGCATTTAGATGAAATGTTTTTGGGTGCATGTTAAAAAAAAAAAAAAAAATCATCAAAAATTCTGTCAAAACCATACTCTGTTTTACCGCAATTTGCCGCAGTTTCCGATGTGGTTTTTGCATGTGCGGCTTTTATAGATGAAACTGTAAAATAAAAACATCTCACCTGTATAAACCGCACAGGCAAAAACGGCATTGCAAACAACGCCAATTCGCTGTAAGGCCATGTGCATTTTTGGCACAATTTTTTACCATGTGGCATAAAAACGTCTCATCTAAACGCACCCTAAACCTCTGCGAATATTGTGGATCATGAAAAAAAAACTAAGTGGATCCTTGACCAAATCATTTTTCCAAAGGACGGGTTCACACGTCGCGATCAAAATGCAGCGATTTGCTGCAAAATGGCGTAGATTTGCTGTGGTCGCAGATAAAAACACGCATTTTGTCCACGATATGTGAACCCAGCCAAATATAATCAAGTGATTACAAATTCTAAAGGCAGTTTCTTAGTTGTATCTTCCCGGAAAAGCTGGGTGACATCCAATATGGCCACCATCTCAGCTCCACACCTGGGTTATCATCCAGCTTTTCCAGAATCCTGAATGGCAGAACGGCCTAGTTTTACAGTAATTCCTGCCACAATCCAGTAGTGAAGTCATGTACATAAGATTACTGTTTCCTTGTTAAGGTGGAAATGCTCTTTTTACACTAGTGTGGTATAGCACAGGGGGGGGGGGGGCAAATCACCTGTTTTACAGGAATGACAAGCAAAAAAAGTGCCACTAACAATCATGAATAGAAGCCAAGGAAGATAAAACAGAAGCTGCTGCCATTCCTCGGGGCCTCATTTATTCAATGGCCCTCGCCTTTAAAGCCCAGCTCCATCTATTATAATGCGATTCATACATATGTATACAGGACAGAGGTTACTATTAACAATCCGGAGGGTGACCACGTCTGCAGGGAATGGTAATGCACATGGTACATCAGCAGCGCTCTCCCCCTGTCTGCCAGTTCTAAGCCCCCCAGAAAAGCAGACAGCGCTGTCAGAAAATCAGGGGAACCTCAAGACAAGGAACCGTACTTATAGGACAGAATATGAGAGGAAATCACACCTCGCTTATCATAAAGAGGAATCAGCGGGTGCAATGTGGACAGAGTAATGCAGAATTCATGACGGGGGATTCTTAGGAAGTCAAAGAAGATGGGACTTTAATGGAAATGACTCTTAGGCCTTATTCACATGAACGTATTTTACGTCCGTGATACGGACCTATGCGCTGCGTAAAACTCACAACATGTCCTAGACTTGGCCGTTTTTCGCGCAGCACACACCCATTGAAGTCAATGGGTGCGTGAAAATCGCGCACGGCACACGGAAGCATTTCCGTGTGTGGCGCGTGATTCACGCTACAGTTTTAAAATGAATGAATGAAAAAATAAGAGCACTTCCTGCTTGTAAACATAAAAACAGAGTGTCATAACGATGCTATATGTGCAAAAATCACACAGGCACGCCCCAAATACTGATGCCACACGGAACTGCTACGCTCGCAAAACGCTGCGTTTTTTGCACGGGCAATACGCACACGCTCGTATGAATAAGGCCTTAAAATGTATGCTGCCCGTGCATATTATATTGATGTTGATGGATCCTACATGATTTAATCTGGGATCCGTTGATTATCTGTTGTGTATGTGAGGACATATAAACCCCTTTAGTTGTCCGCATGTTACGAGTGTGACAATAATGTCATCAGTATAAAAAACCGCCCCGTGCCTGGACAACCCCTGTAACATTCACTTAAAGAGGCTCTGTCACCAGATTTTGCAACCCCTATCTGCTATTGCAGCAGATCGGCGCTGCAATGTAGATTACAGTAACGTTTTTATTTTTAAAAAACGAGCATTTTTGGCCAAGTTATGACCATTTTTGTATTTATGCAAATGAGGCTTGCAAAAGTCCAAGTGGGTGTGTTTAAAGTAAAAGTCCAAGTGGGCGTGTATTATGTGCGTACATCGGGGCGTTTTTACTTCTTTTACTAGCTGGGAGTTAGGAATGGGAGTGTATGATGCTGACGAATCAGCATCATCCACTTCTGTTCGTTAACACCCAGCTTCTGGCAGTGCAGACACACAGCATGTTCTCGAGAGATCACGCTGTGACGTCACTCACTTCCTGCCCCAGGTCCTGCATCGTGTCGGCCACATCGGCACCAGTTGATTCTGCAGCAGCATCAGCGTTTGCAGGTAAGTAGCTACATCGACTTACCTGCAAACGCCGATGCTGCTGCAGAATCAACTGTAGCCTCTGGTGTCGATGTGTCCTCGCTCGTCCGACACGATGCAGGACCTGGGGCAGGAAGTGAGTGACGTCACAGCGTGATCGCTCGAGAACACGCTGTGTCTGCACTGCCAGAAGCTGGGCGTTGTGAAGAGAAGTGGATGATACTTCTCGTCAGAACGCCCAGCTAGTAAAAGAAGTAAAAACGCCCCGATGTACGCACATAATACACGCCCAGTTGGACTTTTACTTTAAACGCGCCCACTTGGACTTTTGCAAGCCTCATTTGCATAAATACAAAAATGGTCATAACTTGGCCAAAAATGCTCGTTTTTTAAAAATAAAAACGTTACTGTAATCTACATTGCAGCGCCGATCTGCTGCAATAGGAGATAGGGGTTGCAAAATCTGGTGACAGAGCCTCTTTAAATTAAATGAGCTTCAGTACCAGACACAGCCACTTGTAATAGACAAGCCGCTGTGCCTGTGTGAACAATGAAGGACCACCCTTATTGTGCCGATTGTCGAGGTCCATGAGGTCAGACCCCACTGGACAGGTTAAAGGCCCTTTTACAGGGGCAGATAATGGCCTAAACAAGCGCTCGTACCTGATCAATCGCATCATTTATGCCATTCAACAAATGCTAGTACGTTGGCAGTACATCTCCCCGTGTAAACAGGGTACCTCCGGGAGGTAGGCGAATAGGCAAACTGTATGGGGACAAACGTTTGTATTAACCATCGCTTGTCCCCATACTTCCAATCATTGTTCCATGTAAATAAAAGGCCATCAATGTTAAAGTCGAGACAAACCCATGTCAGAAGTTTTGATTGGTGGGGGCCTGAGCACTGAGTCCCCTACCGATCGCTAAAATGAAGCAGCAGAAGCGCTCGGATGAGTGCTGTGCCGCTTTGTTTCTGATTGGCTTTCCTCAGGAAGCCGAGCGGCTCAACCGATAGTCAAGAGACTGTACACCACTCAGAAACTAAGCGGCACAGCGCTCACCCAAGTGTTTCCGTCGCTTCGTTTTAGCAATTGGTGGGGGTCTCAGCACTTGGACCCCCGCTGATCAAAACTTCTGACTTGGTTACCCTTTAAGATCAGACCTACAATCATGAGCCAGAATCCTAGGATCAGAGTCTGCTAGTTTGTTTAAGGCTATGTTCACACGCTTAACAAAAAACAGCTGTAAAAATACGGAGCGGTTCTCAAGGGAAAACAGCCTCTGATTTTCACCTGTTTTTTTAAGCATCAAGCGTTTTTTGATGCGTGTTTTTACGGACGTTTTTGGAGCTATTTTTCTATTGACCCGATGAAAAACGGCTCCAAAAACGGCTCAAGAAGTGACATGCGCTACTTTTTAACGGGACGTTTTTTACACGCCGTTTTTAAAAACCGCCGCGTAAAAAGCACTCCGTGGGAACGAAACGCCGTTTTTCCCATTGAACTCAATGGACAGATGTTTGGAGGCGTTCAGCCCCCGTATTTTCCGCCATTTTTTTGGCGTTTATGGCTTCAAAAAACGGCTGAAAATAGGCCACGTGAACATACCCTCAGTCCTACACTGTTAGGCCAGGAATACACGGTGACTTCAGACATTGTGCCACGCGGCATCCTGAATCATGCAATAGGAACGAATCTCACAGTCCAGTAAAAATCAATATGAAATGGGTTTTTCCGGGACTTTGCATATAAGGTGTGTTTTTCAAACTGAGAGTCCTTCACAGCCGATTGGCAGAGCAAGGCCAGGTGCCCACACCCATGACATGTTCAGTATGTCAGGTGCTGCGGATGAAACCATCCATGGTCAATAGGCAGGCTTGTTGCTATTATTTGAAAGGCTTTGTCCTGGTCAAGTAAGAACGGTCAAATACAAGGAGCTAAATAGCCAATGTGCCCAAAAATTTGTTGAAGTCACCAGACTTTTTGGGCTGTCTTCTATTGATGTCTAAGGTGGTAACCGGAGATGTGGGAATGCAAAAATAACTACTTATAGACCGGTCAACTAAACCACAAGAAGAAACAACTGTCTGACATGAAATCTTATAATATAATAAGTTCTGTATCACAAGTGGCATTACTAGCACGCAACGTCAGAATCGGGGGCCCAGTGCCAGCGTATCCAGCAAACGAGCACCTCATGGCACCAAGGCAAAACCAGAGTCCAGTAAAGGACCACAGCAACTATTCCCAAAGTCAGCCAAACCACTGAAGCACCAATACCTGGGTCCTCCAGAGCGGGGGGGGGGGGGTCGTCACTGCTTGTAGCGGCTGTTAGGGGACCTGCAGAATGGCTCCTACCCTATATTACCAGTCATGACGTTTCCCGCCCCTGGCGACTGATATTTGCCCTTGAACCTGGGTCGTCACTTTCCTGCATGTCACTGTACGGGAAGCAGTTTCCTGCGCAGGAGGGAATATTACGTTCAGGACATTTTGTTCTCTCCCAAGAGAAAGGGTATATGTAGAAAGCCCAATCATTTTACTAGTACATAAGAAGTAGACAATATACATACAAAAAAAAAAACAACCGTTTATGGAACATGCTAAGGGTCAGTTCACACTGAGGCTTTTGTCAGGCAGAAAAAAATCTGCCTCAAAATACGTTCAGGATTTTTGAGGCAATTTTTGAAATTCCAGCGGGTTTTTTTATACTTTCTTTAAGGCGTTTTCTACCATGGTTTTCTTAAGGCAGTTTATCTAAATTAAATGCTAAAAAATTTGTTTTTTAGTAAAAAAAAAAATAGCAAACGGTTTTTGTGTTAAAAAAAAACGCACCAAAACACACTTCAAATGAGCGGTGTTTTTTCTTTGCCTCCTATTAATTTCAATGGATGTTCAGAGGCAAAAGCCGCTCCAATATAGGGCATGCCGCTTCTTTTTCTCCACGAGCGATCAAAAAATGCACGCGGAAAAACGTCTCTGCCCCCTTTTGAAATTAATTTGGGGCATTTTTTGGGTGATTCGCGGTTTCCACATTAAAATTAGCGCCAAAAAACGATGTGTGAAATGGGCCTTAAATTCTAGTAAAAGAAAGTGATTCCAACCGAAAAACTAGGCATTACCTAAATAAGTTAGGATTGCCAGTAACAGGAGTTACAACCATAAGAGCCCATGCCCACGGCCCGCATCATTTCACGTAAGGAAGATGGCCACAGATCAGTAGACCATCAGAGTGCTTGGGCAGGATAGACAGGGACATTTTTTTCTTCACAAGATAGTGGCGCTTGACATAAGGTGTTGATGTTGCAGGCACAAAGTTTCGCTGTCCTTACTGTAATTCGAAGGTGGTGTTGCGCTCTCACAGCACCACTTAATAGGAAGCCCATGACTGGTAGGGCTCTTCTCGTGTGCTGGAGTGGCGAACAACACCACCGAACTAGAGCGGGTGGATGTACAGCAGGCACTCTACTCCTTTTAGGTACTAATGTGCCTGCAGTTAAAGTGCCCCTGCTTTATGACAGTGGCACACGCTTGTTCTACCAACCACCAGAGCCGCTTCACTATTTTCCTCAGTCATTATTACAGATGGACAATCATTACAACAAGGGCAACAGTGAAGAATCAATCCCAAGATACAAAATATCCTCCCGTGCCTTTTACCAAGAAGCAGCACAACAGTGAACGTCAGATCGCGGGAAGGTCTTAGGCTGGGTATTTCGGCCGCAAGTCCCGGACCGAACACACTGCAGGGAGCCGGGCTCCTAGCATCATAGTTATGTACGACGCTAGGAGTCCCTGCCTCGCTGCCGGACAACTGTCCCGTACTGAAAACATGATTACAGTACGGGACAGTTGTCCCGCAGCGAGGCAGGGACTCCTAGCGTCGTACATAACTATGATGCTAGGAGCCCGGCTCCCTGCAGTGTGTTCGGTCCGGGACTTGCGGCCGAAATACGTTCCGCCATTATGGACGTAACATGTGAACCCAGCCTTACCATTAATGACCAGTTTAAGTTCCTGGCTACACAACCTCTACTGGGCGGCCACACAGCCAGGCACATTGTAAGACTCAGTGGGCAAGCATCCTTGTTACCCATAAAAATCACATTTCTCTGCACAGGAGGACTAATACCCATGACTGGTGTGATCCAACACCTTTCACTCCACACCCACCGCCCAGATACAGGCAGCAACACAAACTGGCAGACATGTGACATTGGTTCCTACGTGCAAAAAAATATAGCTCTGCCCCTATAAATCCTGCAAACGTTCCCATTATACCAGGTCACTTGCACCAAAGGGCACAAACAGCAATAAAACCAGGCTTTACTACCAATGCCAACTCTCAGCTTTAGTTGTAAGTTACTGAATACCAATGTTTGTCAACCAGTCCTAAATAATTTCTAGCATGATATTAAGTGTAGAGCGGGCGGTGTGAGGAGTAATAGGACGTGTAATGAGGGTGCCTGGCACTCTTGTGGAGGTAACTGGTACAAGAGTATGACTGGCAACAGTGGGGGTGTCTCGTACTAGTGTGACCTTGGCACTGGTGCAGGTGTAACTGGCGTGGCTGCCACAGGTGCGGGTCTGACTGGTAGAAGCGTATGACTAATTAGTGGGGGCATGACTGATACTAGTGTATGCTGACACAGATGGGGATGAGACTAATACTGTTGTCATTGGTGGGGAGGTGCTGGTATTAGTGCAACCTTGGCACTGGTGGGGGTGTATCTAGTACTAATGTGTGGCACTTTTAGGGGGTGTTGTTACTAGTGTGCGACTGGCACTGGTGGGGTGTGACTGGCACTAGTGTGTAATTGGCACTGGTGGAGGCTTTCGGTTAGTAGTGTGTAATTGGCACTAATGAGGATGTAACTGGTACTAGTGTGCGATTGGCACTGGTGGGGATGTAACTGGTACTAGTATGTGATTGGCACTCATGGGGGTGTGACTGGCACTGTTGATGTTACTGGTACTAGTATGTGATTTGCACTAGTGGAGCAGAGAATACTAATATGTGGCTGACACTGGTGCGGTGAGCTGTTAATAGTGTGTGGCTGGCCTTGGTGGAGATGACATGTTACTAGTTTGTGACTGGCACAGGTAGGGGTGAGATGTTACTAGTGTGTGACTGGCACTGGTCGGGGTGAGATGTTACTAGTGTGTGACTGGCACTGGTCGGGGTGAAAGGTTACTAATGTCTGACTAGCGATAGTGAAGGTGAGATATTACTTATGTGAGGCTAGAACTGGTGGGGGTGAGATGTTACTAGTATGTGACTGGCACTGGTGGGGGTGAGATGTTACTAGTACATGACTGGCATTGGTGGGGGTGTAATTGGCACTGGTGGAGGTGAGATGTTACTAGTGTGTGATTGGCACTGGTGGGTGTGAGATGTTACTAGTGTGTGATTGGCACTGGTGGGGGTGAGATGTTACTAGTGTGTGGTTAGCACTGGTGGGGGTGAGATGTTACTAGTACATGACTGGCATTGGTGGGGGTGTAATTGGCACTGGTGGAGGTGAGATGTTACTAGTGTGTGATTGGCACTGGTGGGTGTGAGATGTTACTAGTGTGTGATTGGAACTGGTAGGGGTGAGATGTTACTAGTGTGTGATTGGCACTGGTGGGGGTGAGATGTTACTAGTGTGTGGTTAGCACTGGTGGGGGTGATATAGTATGTGACTGGCACTGGTGGGGGCGAGATGTTACTAGTGTGCGACTAGCACAGGTGGGGGTGAGATGTTGCTAGTATGGGCTTGGCACTGGTGGGGGTGAGATGTTACTAGTGCGAGAATGGCACTGGTGGGGATGAGATGTTACTAGTGCGAGAATGGAACTGGTGGGGATGAGATGTTACAAGTGCGTGACTGGCACTGGTGAGGGCGAGATGTTACTAGTGCGAGACTGGCACTGATGGCGGTGAGAGGTTACTTCTGCGCGACTGGTGTGGGTGAGATATTACTAGTGCGCGACTGGCACTGGTGGGGATGAGATGTTACTAGTATGTGACTGGCACTGGTGTGGGTGAGATATTACTAGTGTGCGACTGGCACTGGTGGGGATGAGATGTTACTAGTATGTGACTGGCAAGGGTGAGATGTTACTAGTATGTGACTGGCACTGGTGGGGGTGAGATGTTACTAGTATGTGATTGGCACTGGTGGGGGTGAGCTGTTACTAGTACATGACTGGCATTGGTGGGGGTGTAATTGGCACTGGTGGGTGTGAGATGTTACTAGTGTGTCATTGGCACTGGTGGGGGCGAGATGTTACTAGTGTGTGGTTAGCACTGGTGGGGGTGATATAGTATGTGACTGGCACTGGTGGGGGCGAGATGTTACTAGTATGGGATTGGCACTGGTGGGGGTGAGATGTTACTAGTGCGAGAATGGCACTGGTCGGTGTGAGATGTTACTAGTGCGTGACTGGCACTGGTGAGGGTGAGATGTTACTAGTGCGAAACTGGCACTGGTGGAGGTGAGAGGTTACTAGTGCGTGACTGGCACTGGTGAGGGTGAGATGTTACTAGTGCGAAACTGGCACTGGTGGGGGTGAGAGGTTACTTCTGCACGACTGGCACTGGTGGGACGTTACTCGTGCGCGACCAGCACTGGTGGGGGTGAGACGTTACTCGTGCGCGACCGGCACTGGTGGGGGTGAGACGTTGCTAATGTGTGACTGGCACTGGTGGGGGTGAGCTGTTACTAGTGTGTGGCTAGCACCGGTGGGGGTTGTGATTGGCACTGGTGGGGGTGAGATGTTACTATTGTGTGGCTAGCACTGGTGGGTTGTGATTGGCACTGGTGGAGGCGAGATGTTACTAGTATGTGACTGCCACTGGTGGGGGTGTGATTGGCACTGGTGGGGGTGAGATGTTACTAGTACGTGACTGGCACTGGTGGGGGTGTGATTGGCACTGGTGGGTGTGAGATGTTACTAGTATGTGACTGGCACTGGTGGGGGTGCGATTAGCACTGCTGGGGGTGAGATGTTACTCGTGTGTGATTGTCATTGGTAGGGGTGAGATGTTACTAGTACATGACTGCCACTGGTGGCGGTGTGATTGGCACTGGTGGGGGTGAGATGTACTCGTGTGTGATTGCCACTGGTGGGGGTGAGATGTTATTAGTTTGTGGTTGGCACTGGTGGGGGTGAGATGTTACTAGTTTGTTGTAGGGATGTCACGATACCAGAATTTGGACTTCGATACCGATACTTCGTGTAGTATTGCGATTTCGATACCAAAACGATACATTGCCAACAGTAATAAAAAAAAGTTCTTCCATTTTGTGATGTGAGGTGTGATGATGAATTTAACCTCCACGTGCCGAACATTAATAGTAATTAACCCCATTATGTTTCTCAGTCATAATGGGTTAATGTGAGGTACATGATGGGGTTAATTACTATTAATGTGAGGCACATGGAGGTTAAATTCATCACACCTTGTGCCTCACATTAATACGTGAAAGCAGTTTTTATTTTTATTTATTTTTACAGCGTAATTGTTGTGCAGGTTATTACGGCCGCGCCAATACAGAATGTGTGTATGTTTTATGTATTGAGACTTATTTTAATGTTTATTGTAAAAAAAGGTGTATGTGTATTTTTTTTTAATTTAATATTACTTTATTTTTAAAACTTTAATGTACTGGCATAGATCAGATATATGCCAGTACATTAGCCTGTGTTCGGATATTACACAGGCAGTTGTTAGGGAATACTTAGGTATGTCCTAACAGGAAATATGGTAGGACAGCCCTGGGGTCCTTCAATGGACCCTGGGCTGTCTGGCCATATATGGTATGGCCCTCGATCGCGACACAGGAATTCCCTGTGACACGATCCAGGGGCATCCCCCATTCTCATTTTCCCCTGAATGCTGCAGTCAGCTTTGATCGCAGCATTCAGGAGAATAGCGATGGAGAGGAGAGGTTTCTCTCATCTCCGCCGTTACAGCGGGACTGCGGCTGTGTAATACAGCCATTGCCCGTCTCCTGATAGGAAGTGCACGCGCGGTCAGCATGAGGTGATGCGGCCGGCGCTGTGCTAATGAGCGGCGGTGAGGCACTAAGGACAGAACATGGGGGTGTTTTGAAGTGCGCCCGCCATGTTCTTTCTTTATTGCCGGCAATCATTAGTGAGGCGCCGGCCGCATCACCTCATCCTGACCCTGCGCACTTGTTATCAGGACTCAGGAGCGGGGCAATGACTGTATTACACAGCCGCAGCCCCGCTCTCATACATTCATATGTTACTATACTGAGCTATGCGGCCGCACAGCTTAGTATCGAAATACATGAAATAACGGTATCGAACCGTTGGGGGATGCAAAGTATCGAAACAGTATCGAAGTTTCGATGCATCGTGCATCCCTAGTTTGTTGATGGCACTGGTGGGGGTGTGACTGGAACTGGTGGAGGTGAGCAGTTACTAGTGTGTGGCTGGCACTGGTCGGGGTGAGATGTTACTAGTGTGTGACTGGCACTGGGGATGGTGTGACTGGCACTGGGGGTGGTGTGACTAGCACTGGAGGGGTGAGCTGTTACTAGTGTGTGACTGGCACTGGTGGGGGTGTGATTGGCAGTGATGGAGGCAAGATGATACTAGTATGTGACTGGCACTGGTGAGGGTGTGATTGGCACTGGGGGGGGGGTGAGATGTTACTAGTATGTAATTGGCATTGGTGGGGGTGAGATTGGCATGTTACTAGTATGTGACTTGCACTAGTGGGGGTGTGATTGGCACAGGTGTGGGTGAGATATTACTAGTATGTGACTGGCACTGGTGGGGGTGTGATTGGCACTGGTGGGGGCGAGATGTTACTAGTGTGCGACTGGCACAGGTGGGAGCGAGATGTTACTAGTGTGTGGCTGGCACTGGTGGGGTGAGATGTTACTAGTGTGCGACTGGCACTGGTGGGGATGAGATGTTACTAGTGCGTGACTGGCACTGGTGGGGGTGAGATGTTACTAGTGCCCGACTGGCACTGGTGGGGGTGAGATGTTACTAGTGCCCGACTGGCACTGGTGGGGGTAAGATGTTACTAGTGCCCGACTGGCACTGGTGGGGGTAAGATGTTACTAGTGCCCGACTGGCACTGGTGGGGGTGAGATGTTACTAGTGCCCGACTGGCACTGGAGGGGGTGAGACGTTACTCGTGCACGACTGGCACTGGTGGGGTGAGGTTACTAGAGTGTGACTGGCACTGGTGGAGGCGAGATGTTACTAGTATGTGACTGGCACTGGTGGGGGTGAGATGTTACTAGTATGTAATTGGCATTGGTGGGGGTGAGATTGGCATGTTACTAGTATGTGACTTGCACTAGTGGGGGTGTGATTGGCACTGGTGGGGGTGAGATGTTACTAGTGTGTGTGGTTGGCACTGGTGGAGGTGAGATGTTACTTGTATGTGACTGGCACTGGTGTGGGTGTGACTGGTACTGCTGGGGGTGAGCTGTTACTTGTGTGTGCTTGGCACTGGTGGGGTGAGATGTTACTAGTGTGTGGCTGGCACTAGTGGGGGGTGAGATGTTACTAGTTTGTGGCTGGCACTGGTGGCGGTGTGATTGGCACTGGTGGAGGCGAGATGTTACTAGTATGTGACTGGCACTGGTGGGGGTGAGATGTTACTTGTATGTGACTGGCACTGGTGTGGGTGTGACTCGTACTGCTGGGGGTGAGCTGTTACTTGTGTGTGCTTGGCACTGGTGGGGTGAGATGTTACTAGTTTGTGGCTGGCACTGGCGGCGGTGTGATTGGCACAGGTGGGGTGAGATGTTACTCGTGTATGGCTGGTACTGGTGGGGGTGAGATGTTACTAGTTTGTGGCTGGCACTGGTGGGGGTGTGACTGGCACTGGTGGAGGTGAGCGGTTACTAACTTACTAGTGTGTGCGGCTGGTACTGGTGGGGGTAAGCGGTTACTAGTGTGTGTGTGGCTGGCACCGGAGGGGGTGAGATGTTACTAGTATGTGACTTGCACTGGTGGGGGGTGTGATTGGCACTGGTGGGAGTGAGATGTTACTAGTGTGTGACTGGCACTGGTGGGGGCGAGATGTTACTAGTGTGTGGCTGGCACTGGTGGGGGCGAGATGTTACTAGTGTGTGACTGGCACTGGTGGGGGTGAGATGTTACTAGTGTGTGACTGGCACTGGTGGGGGTGAGATGTTACTAGTGTGTGGCTGGGACTGGAGGGGTTGAGATGTTACTAGTGTGTGACTGGCACTGGGGGTGGTGTAACTGGTACTAGAGGGGGTGAGATGTTACTAGTGTGTGACTGGTACTGGTGGGGGTGAGCTGTTACTAGTATGTGACTGGCACTGGGGGTGGTGTGACTGGCACTGGTGGGGGTAAACTGTTACTAGTGTGTGACTGCCACTGGTGGGGGTGAGATGTTACTAGTGTGTGACTGGGGGTGGTGTGGCTGGTACTGGAGGGGGTGAGCTGTTACCAGTGTGTGGCTGGCACCCATGTGTGTAGTGAGGTGACATGACAGCCCCCTCCTGTGTTGGCAGCACCCCGCCCCCTGGGCTCTCCCCTCCTCCCTCACATGTCAGGGTTACCTTGATGCACCGCCACATTGCAGCCGTGCCCGTCGCAGTACACCAGTGGGTTCTCGGCCCAGCCCCTCTCGTCCGAGCACACGCAGCAGCCTCCGATCATCTCCTTCATACTAGTCGTCAGCTCTTCCTCTTCGGTTGTCAGGGCCAGATCTCCGGACACCATCTACAGGACACCGAACACAACAAGCACCGGTTACTCCTCTACGCTGCCGAGGCTCGGCTCCCCGCGCCGGCCGACGCCTGCCACCCGCATTACTTGCTCTGGAGCCGCCTCATGTCGCCGGGGCTGCCCGGACTGGCAGAGGGGGCAGGATCACGACGACGAAAGGTGAACACTGCGCATGCGCTGTGATGACACCAATGTCAACTACTACAACAGCGCCTGTAGAGGCGGAACGTTGTAACTACGGCACAGAAAGGAGTAGTGGAAGTGGACAGCTGGGGGCGGGGTGTGTGTCCTGGGAATGCGTTGCCAATGGCGGCGTGTTTATTTCCTCTCCCTCCTCTATTTATGTTTGGCGCTGCAAACACATTACACGTGCATGTGTGGTAGGTTTCCAATGTGTATATCAGCAGAAGGCATCTAGCGCTCGTCTGGCTGGCTGGCTTGCTTCATGTCGGTAAAGGGTTCTCGGGAAGTTTTATATCTGAAATATGAAAAACCAGTAGTTTCCCGGAGCAACCAATCAGACGTATTGGAAAATGAAAGCAGTGCTGTGATTGGTTGCTATGGGTAACTGCGCAAGTTTTTTTTATTTTTATACCTCTATACTATGCAATTACAGGGAAATTCCTCTAATCTGACATTTGATAATCCAGAAATCTGATAATCTGAAGAAAAAAAAGTGAAATGTCACGTCTTGGCGAGGTTTCCATGCCCAAAAAAAAAGTATCGGGTATCAACACGCAGATTAGGCTCATTGAACGGAGCTAATATGCGTCCAGACCCGCTACAGTAAAACGGTGAAAATCCAAGGGTCAGCCTTGGATTTCTGCTGCGGATTCTCAGGCAAATCGGAGAAAGATTTTTTTGTCTGAACACAGTCTTATATCTGAAATTTCACAACCCAGAAGCAAAAGACCGAACAGAGATTTTACCTGTAAGGGTCAAACGTACCAGCGGCCGAAACTATGACCGTGTGCGATGGCCAATGGCTGCAACAATAGTGCAGGCAAAATTGTTCAGCCATTGGCTGCTGCAGGTGAGCCAGGCATTGACCGCAAGCGTCAGCCGCTGCATGGGACCGCACCCTTAGGAAATTCCTCTAATTTAAAAAAAAAAAAAAGTTAAATAATCGCGGTTTTTGTTTAGACACTTTATTTGAGGATTCTCTACCCTGACATCATGTTCTGATGATCCGATTGATGGGGCCTGAAGGTCCAGATAATAAGTTCCTTTGTGGGATTCCTCTACTGAAAAACATGGTCGATATTGGATTCACACAGCGTTTTTTTAGGAAAAATGGCACGTTTGTAGTGGCGTTTTTCCTATCGATTTTAGCGGCGAAAAACGCTGTGGCCAGATGTTAGTTTGAAGTCAATGGAGAAATATAAGACGCCTTACATGGCATTATTTTTGGGGGGATGCGTTTTTTGGGTCCGTGTCGTTTTTCTAAATTCGCAGCAAGCCCGGCGTTGGCATTTTTTGCCTCATTTAGTGGCGTTTCTGTCCCATAGACCTCCATAGGTTTTTATTTCCTATTGTGTGTCAATGTGTGTTGTGTTTTTGGAGGCGTTTTTTTCAGAAGAAAAGCATGTGTTGCAAACTGCCGCAAAACGCTGCGTGTGTGAATCCAGCCTTGTGTCGTCAACAGTCTCAAAAAATGTCTCCTCTGTGAAACAGGCTGCATTCAAACGCCTGTAAGGGCTTGTCCACACGTAACGGAATTGCTGCAGAATATCCCTGCATCAATTCCGCAGAAACTAGCAGGCTTTCCGCTGCGGAAAATCCGCACCATTTCCTGCGTCTTTTACTGCAGAAAATGGTGCCGATTTTGCTGCGTTTTTCTGCTGCT
This sequence comes from Rhinoderma darwinii, assembly GCF_050947455.1. NCBI lineage: Eukaryota > Metazoa > Chordata > Amphibia > Anura > Rhinodermatidae > Rhinoderma > Rhinoderma darwinii. Next base: position 320,881,684 of record NC_134691.1, read on the forward strand.
GCACTTTGCTGCTACTGTATTCTGCTGCGTATTTTGCGTCCGCAATTCCGGACGGAAAATACACAGAAATTCCGTTACGTGTGGACAAGCTCTAATGCAGACGCATTTTAGCATCCGTATTATGGCTGCAAGAAACCTGGTGGTTCAAATGCACCGAAACTAGATCCCCGTAGGGAGTTTGACGTGTTTCTTATGGTATTTTTATACATGGATTTTTGATGCCATATCTTTATTTTTTTCACATTTTTTACAGCGTTTTTGAACTTCTTTTTGACAAACGCCATCTAAAGATTATGCTGAATTTTTATAAAAACGCCACTGACCCCTTTGCTAAAAACGTTGCTGATGCATAAATGTCTGAACTGTGAATACCCCTCTAAAGTCTCTTTCCCAGGGGGCGGGGGGGGGGGGCTGGATAATAAAAAAAAAAAAACAACAGCATCATGTATAAATATGATTACTTGATCTCTGCTTGGCTTCTAAAATATGGGTCTACCCTGTAGCTGCAGTTCTCAAGTACAGGGGGGGGCATTTATATGGATACACCTAAATAAAATGGGACTGGTTGGTGATATTAACTTCCTGTTTGTGGCACATTAGTATATGGGAGGGGGGAAACTTTTCAAGCTGGGTGTTGACCATAGCGGCCATTTTGAAGTCGGCCATTTTGTATCCAACTTTAGTTTTTTCAATGGGAAGAGGGTCATGTGACACATCAAACTTATCGGGAATTTCACAAGAAAAACAATGGTGTGATTGGTTTTAACGTTACTTTATTCTTTCAAGAGTTATTTACAAGTTTCTGACCACTTATAAAATGTGTTCAAAGTGCTGCCCATTGTGTTGGATTGTCAATGCAACCCTCTTCTCCCACTCTTCACACACTGATAGCAACACCGCAGAAGAAATGCTAGCACAGGCTTCCAGTATCCGTAGTTTCAGTTGCTGCACATCTCACATCTTCACAGCATAGACAATTGCCTTCAGATGACCCCAAAGATAAAAGTCTAAGGGGGTCAGATCGGGAGGCATTTCTTCTGCGGTGTTGCTATCAGTGTGTGAAGAGTGGGAGAAACTTGTAAATAACTCATGAAATAATAAAGTAACGTTAAAACCAAGCACACCATTGTTTTTCTTGTGAAATTCTCGATAAGTTTGATGTGTCACATGACCCTCTTCCCATTGAAAAAACTAAAGTTGGATACAAAATGGCCGACTTCAAAATGGCCGCTATGGTCCACACCCAGCTTGAAAAGTTTCCCCCCTCCCATATACTAATGTGCCACAAACAGGAAGTTAATATCACCAACCATTCCCATTTTATTTAGGTGTATCCATATAAATGGCCCACCCTGTACATTCTCACTATATAAATGGCTGTCAGCAGAAATACTTGTTTGTCCGACAGCTGCCTCCCCATACTCGGATTGGACAAAGGGACATAAGCAGCTGTCAGAAACCCCTGGCACCACTTATCACACCAGACACAAAGAACCAGGCACGTTGAAATCCAAAACGCCCAGTCTTTGTTTAGCCCAAAAACAATTGTCTGGACGGACTCCGCCATTGCATTGTTGGCGAGATCAGCCGACATTTATTTTGTGTATGGCAAGCCGTACTGACTTGGTCGAAACTCTTGTGGATGTATTCCTTGTTTGCAGAGCACTTAGGCCTCATGCACACGACCGTAGCCATGCGTACGGTCCATGATTACGGCACGGACGGCCGCGGGGTGTCATCCACGGGCCATCCGCAAACAAGATGTGCATTGACTTTTAGTAGCCCGGACCTCAAATGTGGCCCGTAAAATGACTTGTCCTATTTTTTTGCGGCTCAGGCTCCCGGCCAATGCACGGACCGTGGAAGGGCCCATAGAAATGAATGGGTCCGCAATTCATTCACATTTTTGCGGATCAATTGCGGACGCAAAAACACGCTAGTGTGCATGAGGTCCTACTCTGCCATGTTTTTCTTTCTAAAAGGAAATAATACAGATTTGTATGTACCGGTCTGGCTGCTAATACTGGACAGCTGACTATCTTGCATTTGCCCAAAAAGTTGACCGTGTGCCCAAGTGCTGCTCTGGGCTCCTAAGCCTTTTATTTTAATAGCTGCTTAACCTCCGTTGGCCTCCAGACTTGTGTACAGTTACATGGACGGCGGCTGCGACTATGACTAATCTCCAGGGAGTAGCGTGACGAGTCTCTGTCAGGTGTCCTGTTGATTAAGAAACTTTGCGACAAAACTTTTTACATTTGGAACGTGGGCCGGTTCGCTCCGTATTGCACGGCTGCTTTTTATTTCCAGTCTGACCCTCAAAATAAGATTTGCTCCCATTAAACTAAAAATTATGATGTTATTTCAATGGTGGACAGATTCATGTGGTTTTTCTATGGTCAGAAAACCCCTTAACTGAGCATTTCAATTTTATTCATTTCATTTTAGGGTTACAGCAAAAAAAACTTACAATTGTTCCATGTTTTTTTTGTTTGTTTGCCCCCCCCCCCCCCCCCCCCAGTTTTTTGCTAACCTAAACAACATGTATATATTTAAATTATAGGTTGTTACTCGTATGGGGATACCCGATGTGGGGGTTTTTTTGATGTCATATTTTATTAAATAAAATATTTTATTTAAAAAAAATATTCTGTGTATTTTTTTTATATACCAAACTTTATTTTACAGGGACTTTAATTTTAAATTTTCTTTTATTTGCAATATAGTGGCATGCTTCTGCATGCCAGCGTATTGTGCCTGCGTATAAAAATATGCACATTCGCCTATTAGGGCATACTACAGGTATACAGATGAGACAGACCTGGGGACCTTTGTCAAGTTCTGGGCTCCATGGTGATGCCAGCCCCGCCAATTATTCCGCCAGGACCTACGATCACTATTAGGGTATGTGAAACGCCCCTAATACGCCTACAAACATCTGCCCATTGCTTTCAATGGGTTTTACGGCGTTCTGTTCCCACGAGCCTTTATTTTACTCGTCGCTGTCAAAATACGGCGCGTATAATGACGGCTCGTCAAAAGAAGTGCAGGACACTTCTTGGGACGTTTTTGGAGGCGTTTTTCATTGACTCCATTGAAAAACAGCTCCAAAAACAGCCGTGAAAAATGCGAGTTGTTAAAAAAAAGTCTGAAAATCAGGAGCTTTTTTTGCCTGAAAACAGCTCCGTATTTTCAGACGTTTCTGGTCACTGCGTGTGAACATACCCTGACTCTTTTGTGTAGTGATCATGTTTGATCGCAGCAGTGAAACCCTTAACTACTGTGATCAGAGTTTTCTCCGATCCCAGCAGGAGCAGGACTGTGTATTACAGCCCCACATCTGCCGCTGATCTCGTGCGTGTACGGGCGGTGCCCACAAGAACATCATGATGAAAATTTACACCATGGTGCGGCAACTGACTGTCGGAAACAGGTTAAATGGGTTTTCTGACAACCAACATTAATCACCTATCCAAAGAATAGGTGATAAATGTTAGATCACTGGAGGCCCCACTGCTAGGACCCCCATACTTCACTGGTATAGATCTGCTAATTTGCTGAGTGATGTAGTCCTCATAGAGCACCCTCAACAATGTGCCAGTTTCTCTGGCGGTGAATATGCACGGTCCGATCATGCAAATAAACTCAACTAAATGGGCAAAACCTGATCTGAATGTGTGAAATGACATACGTTTTCAGTGTCCTACTAGACGGTCCAGTGCGATTTTGATAGGTTTGCCCCACTTTTCTGTTTAGAAAGTTGGCGGTGGATGCCCAAGCTATACCCTGGTTTTCTAGTAGCAGGCACCGAGGGTGACGCACAGAAACAAAAGGGCAACAACAACAAAAATTGCTGTTAGTATCAAACGAATGGTCGCAATTTGCTGTGTCCTTTCTTTCGTGAAGGGGGGGGGGGGGTGATGCCATGTTGTGTCTCTTTTTAATGTTCAAATATCAGAGGGTATGGAGGTGGCATCGAGCAGCTGGTAACCAAAAAGTAGTAGAGCTATCATATGTCGGGGACAAAAACTTCCAGGAATAAATCTTGTCATTATGGGCTCGTCTGTGAGTATTAGGAGGAGCGGGCGCCGCACAGGTGTACATGTGAGGATGGCGACACTGCTGATTACCCACCTGTTTCTATATAGGGTATAATTAATCATGGCCTCGTGAGACGAGGACCGGGACACGAAGGGGAATATTTTGCATTTAGATTTTACAAAAAGCAGTTTGGATTATCTGCCTCATGTTTGCTCACGCGCTGCTAATTTCCTACATTTCCAGTCAATTTTTAATTATATTAATGAAATAAAATACACATTAAATAGCATTTTGCCATTTGTATATGCTTTATCAGAACTGCCCTAGAGCCTGCATTTTTTTTTTTTTTTGGTCCATTCAAGAAATATAAAGTAAATTTTCCCAAAAAAATTCTGTCAATAAAACGGTTTAGTTGATTCTTATTTATATTTGTTTCTGGGAGAGTGATAAGAAGTATGGCTGGCATTTCCGTTCACACAGGAGCCGCCATTCCGCTTTTTCTGGCTTTGAGGCACAAATAAAACTTTTGCTGCGGGTTTGCTGCAATGTGTGGGTGCAGAAATGCCCCTGGAACTGCTGCTATGGAAGATCCCATAGCGATACCAATGTGAAAATTACGTGAAAAACCCACAGCGATACCTAAAAGCTAGACTTTTTCTAAACGCACAGTGTGAATGAGATTTTTTTTCAAGATTCATTTATATTCATGTGATATCTGGCCACAGAAAAACATCAAGTGTGAAATTGACCGTACTAGCCAAATTTACTGTGGAAGCTGAGCGACAATCCTCGTGGGACTTGTAGTTGAAGCCGTATCAGTTGTCACTCCGCTTTCCCGAAGACAGATATAGTTAAGAGCCCGCTGAACAACATTTTTACGACAACTCAATTCTGAATTATTTCTTTTTAATTTGCAAGTTATCGTGATGATTTTTAGATATGTCTTTTTTTCATAGACACTAGTTAAAGGAAAAAGTCGAGCTTAATGATGAGGTTGCTGAATACATTTTCCACCCTCTTGTAAAATGAGAGAATCTGATTGGCTGCTGCATTTTATTATTTTTGTATACCTGACCACCATTGTATCTTCAGATATGGCTCCTTACAGTCAGATATATATAGATACCTTATCATGCAAACCATATTGTATCCTCATGAGGTTCCAGGGCCCTTCTTTTTTTTGTTCGCCGTGCTCCATTGTTGGTATAAGACTTCTTTGGGCTTTCCATGTTTTCTCGCCAATGACTCTGTCCAAAAAAAAGAAAAAGAAAAAACTATAATATAATATGAAGAAAACAGGAATATGTTTCTTGGAAATGTTTATATTGCCATACCAGGGTAAGAAAAAAAAATGCATGTATTTTCCCAAATATTATAGCACCTCTTTACACTTTTTATAGATCAGTGTGCCATGTTGTAAAAGGGGCTTAAAGTAGTGTACCGACCCTAAAAATAAAGTTAAAATGTCTGACAATGGTAACCAGTGGTACTTGATTTTAGGTGTTGGAAAAGGTCGTCATCTATGAACCTCTCCCCATATGACTTCTTAAAGAAGTATTCTGGGCAAAACTCATAGGCTCCCTCAGACCAAGTTGATTCAGTTTCCAGAGATCCACCACCAGGGCGGCTACTAGCAATTCTTGTCAAAGACCACCCCTCTCGGTCTATGTATTTTAAATAATACTAAGAATAAGGGAAATGGGCCTTGACAAGCTACCTTGAGACTTACTGATTAAGCGGCAACGCCAGAGGGTGGTCTCGGGAATGGAACCACTATACCAGGTAATACTTCAGAAGTGGAAGGAAGTCCAAACTCGGATTGTGTTTTGCCCAGATTATTTCTTCTTTTTTTCTCAATCTGAATAACCCCTCCTCAATAAACAATCAGTTGATCGCCGGGGATTTCAGCAGGTGAAACCACAGGGATCAGGGAGGCCCTGTGAGTCCTCCTGTTGAAACCCCCGGCGATCAACTGATTTCACTGCACTATACACAGATTGTGATCACTCACATCAGTCCTTGTCCCCATTGGGGCTCCAAATAGTTTTATGTACACACAGTTAATCTATTAGTATGGGGTTGTTGTTTTTTGTGGGGAGGGTTTAGTGCATCATTAACATAAGGTTAAAATAAAGTGTCGCTGGTTTTGCAAGTTTGATGCAAATTGGCAGAATTGCTTAATAAATTCGTCACTCTTCATTTGCGTTATTTTTTCAAAAATATCTTTTTAATGAACGTGCCCCACTGTGTGCCTGCAAATTCCTATTTTTCCATTCACTGACAGTTAACATCTGAAAAAATGAAAAAAAAATTATTCCTGGAAAAAAAAATGCAATAAAAAAAGTCCACCAAAACGCCATCTGAGACCCCGTCCTTACTATCTGCTACTACCATTGTCGAGAGAACGTATTATGGAGGAGAATAAGAGCATGCACTGTACAGAATTGGCAGCATTTTCATTCAACACATATTTCTTTATAAAAAAAAAAAATCTGCAATCTTTATTTTTGGGTGAAATAAGATAAATTAATGTAAAGCAAATCCGTTCTATATAATAATAGTTATAGATTTATTATTGCACAAAGCACGTGCATTGCTCTCCACGTTACTGTATGGAGTGCAAGAGGTTAAGTAGTCTTCCCTTCCCCCTTTCTAGAACCACCCATTTCCAGCGCAGTGATAGTAAAAGGAGAGGGGCAGCTGGCGGGCTCTGGATTACAGAGCTAGGAAGCAGAAGCCGAGCTGCAGCCACTCATCATTAACCTCTTTGTTGCTGAAAAGCAGAGCATGTATAGGATTTTATGAGAGAACAAGCAATAAATATAAGAGAGTGGTGACACCTACAATGGGGGTCCTATCATAGGCTTTAATAGTAGATATATACCGTAGTTATAGAAAGCATGCATAGCACGGGGAACTAATGGCTGATTAAATATTACGTGCTCCACCAGCATCTTACGGACGGCGTATAAAAGCATTGGCGAGATTTCAATCTCTTGCCCAGTTTCATGGGGATAATGATAAAGTTGAGCTGCGTCGAGCGTGCCGGCTATATGTTGACGCAGAATCGGTGCGGCCGCAATGTTGACGCCACCATCGCTGTCTGTTGGTAAACTGTCTACATCAACAGAACCATCTTGGTACACAACTTTGTGTAATTGTGTTCGCATCTTTCATATGATAAATGAAGCTCATGGTCCAGTGCCTCAAATTAGTGCAATTGGGGGGGGGGGGGGGGGGTTCTGTACCAAATAACATCAATTTAATGCAATGATCCTCGCTTCAAAGAGCTTGGCTCAACTCAAGTGTATGCGTGAGGCCACAGATGTTGTGAATCCAAGAAAATGTCTTCTCATGGAGCCAAGGAACTAACGAGATAGAGACATTTTTGCCCTTAACCTCTTTGTTTTACACTAGTGGACAGATAATACGGAGTCGTTGGCCCTCGCTGTGTCATTTCGACGCATTGTTTACTCATTGAAGGCCTATTATCTAATGGCATTCCTCAGATAAGATCGGCTGTTTGTAGGGGATGCCTATTGTCTTACTATTCTGGTAAAATATAATAAGTAGCGTCATGTGGGCAGCCAACAATTTTGTTGTTTTTTTTTCCCCCTATATATTGAATGTGATCCCATAGCTTGTAAGCGGTGGTGGTTTTAGGATTTAGGACATCTTTGTAAATTAGATAAAACTTTGATATCTGGTTTAAATGATGTGTTGAGACTTTGTTCTCCAGAGTTTTCCCTTTTTTTAACGTGGATTTTGTCAATTATTATAAAAGAAGAAATCCGTCAATAGGTCACATTAGTTTCTATGGGATTCTAATTTGTGCCATCATTTATTTTGACAGACTTTAAGATCCGTGAACAGATCTTGTAATATTTAGCAGATCAAAAAGGGCAGCGTTTATTAACGTTTATTGCATTTTTTAATTTAATTTTAAATAAAATTTTGCACCAAAAGATATGCAAGGCTAAATCCTACACTACGTAGGGTCCTGGCATTGATGATATTTGGATATTTGGATTATGTTTGATACAAGTGATGACATCTGTTTTTAACAGTGTAAGTTTTCTTTGCTACCATGTGAGGCCAAGTAAATAAGTGCATGCGGAGGGCCCACTCTATTCATTTCTTATTTGCTAGAGCTGTACCAACATGGCCTTGAATTGTACATCACACTTACCACTCTAATGCAAGAAAGATTGACTCAAGGTCTAGGCCTTATTATCAGTTTAGTTGGCAAGCTCCGGTGCCCAAATGATAAAAATATGTGGTGCGAACACCATTAGATGCATTTATAAAAATGTCTTTGTTGTAGAAATGTGTATCCCCCTCCCCTTCCCATTTGCACCAATTCACCAAGTGTCCTATGACTTTTTTTTTTCCTCCCCTAGGAACAAGTGCTCAAATTGTGAAATACAAGAAATGTAATTAACCACTAAGATAGAAGAATAAGTGTTCTCATCACGGCAGTAAATATAGTACTTCAAAATGCTGAGGGTAATTGTCACCAAGCAGGTCTGAAACGTTTTATTTTCCGCATTTCTCATTAAGATTTTTTTTACACATTTCTGTCATTTTTATTTAAAAAAAAATAAAATAAAAATAACAAAAAAAAGCACAAAACACTCACCTATTTAAAGACCTACATTCCTCCGTATTCCACATTATCTTAATAATAAAAATAAAATATAGCGTCATTAATAATTGGAGCTATTCACGTGGCATATTCAGTGGATCGGTCTATCAAATAAAAAAAAATTATATTTTGCCTTTCTAATAAAAAAAATATACAATTCTATTAAAATATATACAAGATCAATTTGGAAGGAAACATTTTCCTTTTTTTTTTTTCCCCCATCATGTTCGGTTATGATATCATGGTGTGATGATTACTTGCTAATTAATTTAATAGACAGCATGCACAGTTAAATATTTTTTGGCCATTGAGTGAAAGGTAGGGTGCACTGTTATCTTTAACAAGTGAACAGTAGATTAAAGACCCCTAGTAAGACATTTAACATAATACACTTCCTAACAAAAAAAAAAAAAAAAAAAAAGCAGACATTGTAATCCTTTCATGCAGTTCTCTATATTTAGACCACGTATTCCCAGGAAGATTATAAACACCATTTTTATGATTTTCTAATTCGCATGCACAACTTTAACATTTTTCACTTCCACTGCCAACAAGATAAACCAGATTCCGAACAAAGAATCAAGGCAAAATAATGTACCAAATTTTATGTGGGCTAATGCAGACCACGTTCCCATTTTATTCATTTTTATTGTTATTTGTATTTATTTTTTAATTGTTAAAAAATACTTTTCATCAAAGACTCCCTAAAGGTTTATAAACATAATACTCTTATGACAGTTGTTAAAAATTTAAAAAACATAAACTAAAAAAGGAAATAAAAACTTAATGGGTTAAAACTATTTGCTTGAAAAGCAGAAGACAAATGGTTGCCCTGTGTTGAGTGTAGAACAGACTATTTAGTGGCTTGAACTAATTTAACTAGAGATTCCATTCTGACATTTAGGAGCTTGAAATTTATATTTTTAGGTTAAAAAGTCATATATATAATATTTGTATCTGGACTCCACGCAGATGTTCATTTGCTCAAAATGAGGAATTGTGTAAAGAATTTTGTTGGGGTAAGTTCTGAGCACATTAGTACCTGTTTTTTTCTTTTTATTTCTTACATTTTTTGATTATGTTGTTCTGGTTTTTTTTTATAATTTTTTTTATTATTAGATTTTATTTATTTACCCAAGTTGTTTAATATTTGTAGTAAATTTATGCTTTTTTGCCTAAATGCCTAAAACCTTTATGAACTTCCTAGTGAATATTTTGGATATATCTGTGGCCGAATTCTCCCCATTGAAAACCAGAATTAAGGGAAAACCCTCACAATGTTATACAGAGAGAGCTTGATCATGCTGTGCCTTTGGGAAAAATCCTTGTATTGCCAAGGCCCTAATGTGCTTTTTTCCACTTGATGCACATGAAAAAAATCATTAGGAAAACAGCATAGACTTTTTTTTTTTTTTTTTTCACGGGCAGTGAATTTCATGAGGAGGGGGCTTGTATGGACACAAGTAATATCCTTTATTAGTGTAAAGATTTGTATCATCATATAAAGTATGTAAGCTTAAAAATATATTGAAACAAATCTGCAGGTGGCATTGAGCATATTATGTATCACAGCTTAATAATATTTAGAAATAAAATAATATATTAGCTGTATAGGTCAATGTATGTAAATAAAAGGTTGAAAACTGTAGAGAATATTTTTTTAATACAATGTGTTGAACTTAAAAACATCAAGTGTCTAAATAATATGTCCTTATCCTCATATAATAAAGCTATCCTTAGGAATAAATATTAAAAAGTGTCTTCTATGTTGAAGCTGAAAGATAAGGTTATAGTATATGTAATGCATCAAGATCAACAGTAAATTAAAAAGAAAACTAGAAATGAATATACTCTGATACAATATATACAAACGTAATAAATACATTAAAAAGGAATATTTAGGTAGCATATCCCCACGCAATGTATCTAAACATACATTTAATTATCAATCACACAATGTATCTAAGCTTAAAATGCGTACCATATAGGCTCTGTTCACATGTATATATCTAATGTGCCTAAAGAGTTGTCTTGGCCAGACGTGTGCCTATAGTGTCCTTTTCGCCCGTTTGGCCGGTAAACCGTATTGGAAAGCATAGGCGACTACAATTTTCAATAAAACTGGATGGCGCAAAAATAAAATAAAAATTGCCCAAATTTTTGGGGACATTGGTAAAAATATGAAACTCTATAGGCCTACGGTTGTATGCGTTCGGCATCACCGTTCAAACTTGTATGCCGAATGCATAGCATGATTGTTGTGTGAGCAGTGCCTAAACTGTTCTGTATTTTACTTTGTAATAATATTTTGGATTGCAGAACTGCTATTTAGTTTACAGCCGCTTTTATCTGAATGTACTAAGAAAAGTTATTATTCCTATTACATTTTTTTTAACCTACATGCAACTTTTTCTCTTTCAAAATATTTATAAAATCTGCAGTTAAATGTAAGTTTAAAAAAAAAAAAAAAAAAAAATATATATATATAAATGTGGACACACACACACACCCATCTCTAAAAGATCACCTCTTTGAGAAGACCACTCCCTTATCAAGACCAGATTTCCTGTGGCAAATTTCCAATTATGCATACTGGACGTCTGTGAGAAGACCACCCCCATAGAAGACCACTTTTCCGATGCAGTTTCAAAGAGGTTTATATATAATGCTGTGTGGTGTATGTTCAGCAAAATATCCCGTAGTATATGCCGAACAAATAGTCAATTTATGCAACTTATGCCTTGCAGTTTCATACGTTGCCCGTTGACTCCCACATGGTGTGAACATAGACCTAAGTTGACCGTACAAATACAATGTATAGGCTGCTCGACTGTCCTTCATGTCTGCTGTGGGAAACAAGGATCGAGCATGTTGGATTTTACGATGCCAAAACCTTAGTTCCCTTGGGAGAGAAGCAGTGCCAGAGGTGTTTGGTAGTAGCTTATCCCCTTCTCAGTACGGCATGTTTATGGCGAAGTTGGGGGAGATAACTATTGTCCAAAAGGACGTTCAGTCATATCTTATATGTATGGCAGGATTAGAAGCTGCCTATACATAGAAGTGCGACCATTCAGTCTAACTACTAACGTCACACATTGTCGGATACTGTTTTATTTTAATCCCCCTTGACAAGTGTCAAAAGCATGCTGGATTATAACATCCAATTGGCTGCCAATCGACCATTTCTACCAAAAATGTCAAATAATTAGCCAGAAAATCCACAACGGTGGATCAAATTTTCAACGTATCGATCGCAATTGGCCTCCTGGATGAAAGAATGCGACCAATTCCAGGCCAACCATGAGACCAATCCAACAAAATGCCTTTTTCAGACCAACGTTATCTCGTGGGTGTCCAGCAGCTGCATAATACAGGACGAGTCCTATCATTTATCACATGCGGACATTACTTGTTAGATCAGAGCCAATAATACAAGAACACAAAAATATGTCTAATATTCAGAAGTCATGTACATGCGTTTATGGCCTATGCACAAGCAATGTCCAGCCCGGGATGAGCGACATATTGTCCTGTATTAACAGGAGAGGGGTTTCTATTTGTTTCAGGACTGTCTTGAGCTCGAGGAATATTACTAGGTTTTATATGGGATATTATTGGCGCTGATCCAACACGTAATGTCTGCACTTGATAAATGATAAGATTCATCCTGTACTGTAAAGCTGCTAATGGCCATAGTGTTACGCTATAGATTAATTATGTAGCCTTCTCTTTACAAGGGATTTGTGACTTCTGTGCCTACAGACGTACAGTACAGAGTAAATGGTGTATATAAAATTATTTTGTATATGTGTGTGTATATATATATATATATATATATGTGTGTATATATACAGAAATGTACAATATCAACAGTGTTCACACACGCTATGTTATTACTGCTAAATCTAAGGCTTGATTCACACGAGCATGTTACGTACGTAATGGACGGAACATATTTTGGCCGCAAGTCCCGGACCGAACACACTGCAGGGAGCCGGGTTCCTAGCATCATAGTTCGATGCTAGGAGTCCCTGCCTCTCCGTGGAACTACTGTCCCGTACTGAAAACATGATTACAGTTGTCCTGCAGCGAGGCAGGGACTGCTAGCGTCGTACATAACTATGATGCTAGGAGCCCGGCTCCCTGCAGTGTGTTCGGTCCGGGACTTGTGGCCGAAATACGTTCCGTCCTTTACGGACGTAACATGCTTGTGTGAACCCAGCCTTAGGGTCCTATTATACGGCCCAGTGTGGGCAGTGCAAACCAGCGCTGATCAACGAGACCGCTCGTTGATCGGCGTACATTTCACAAGGAGCTGTGATTGGTTATATATCAGGACGAGCTCACATTACTCCGATCGCTCATCCCCATACATTTCTATCATGTCGGCAGCAAGTCTCCCTGTTTACACATAATATTTTAGGCGGCAGAAACTATACGATCAGCCGATGAACGAGCGTTTGCTGGTTCATCGGCTGATCGTTGCCCTGTTTACACGGGGCAATGATCAGGAATGAACGTTCTGTGAACACTCTTTTGCCCGATAATTGGCCTGTGTAAAAGTGCCATAAGTAAATGTAGCAGATGATGGGGGTCCTTATAAGTAGTCACATCATCTCCATATCTCTCCACATGATGAATGTTGCAGCCACACACTGCACTCTGCTACATTGTAACTCCAGGAAGAAGAGATCTGTATTTGTGAGAATATACTTTGTGATCACAGACAAAGCCTGGCCACATAATACTATAATATAGCACTTTTCCTAGGGTTAGCACGTGATCAGAGGTGAAATGTATGAGCTGGAAGTGTAGGACAGGACATCACTAATTTATCTCCAGTATCCAGCAAGTTCCAACTCGTACAAGATCCGAGACACGGAGACCTCATCACACAATGCACGAGAAATCACACATAGTCAAGGCTGCAATTAACTGATCCTGTCCAGATTTCATTATAGTTGCAGTCGTAGCATATCGGTCTATTTGTGCTTTAGACTGTACGTTTGTTGTAGGGGACAACTTGGCTTGAAGTTGTATCAGGGACTATTGCTGACTGCTACAATGTCGCCATATATTGAGCTGTGCACGCTAGATGGAGAACTAAGGTCGTGTTCACACTTCTGCTATTTCTTTTTTCATCAGGTTTCTGTTCCTGTTTAAGGCCAGGATCACACACACAGTTTTGATGCAGTTTTTATAAAGAAAAGTCTGATGCATTGCCTTTCTTTTGTGTCCACTTCAAAAAATTGAAATCAAAAACTGTGTGTGTGATCCTGGCCTAAAGGCCTGATTAATGTAGCATGCTATCCAGTAATAATAAAAAAAAAGATACCTGACAGACCCATTACAAGTTGATGGACTATTAAAGAGGACCTGTCAGCTGTCTTGAGATGTTTAATTTTGTAAATACTTGTATGGAACAAGGGCGTAGCTAAAGGCTCATGGGCCCTGGTTCAAGAATTCAGCTTGGGCCCCCTAGCCCTCCCCAACACCACAAGACCTATGCCTAGCCGCCTTGCCCAACAGCCCCCATGTATGCCCACACAGTATAATGCCACCCCATACAGTATAATGCCCCCATGGATGCCAAACAGTATAATGCCCCCCCATAGCCGCCCCCATACAGTATAATGCCCCCATAGCCAACCCCACACAGTATAATGCCCTTCATAGCCGCCCCCACACAGTATAATGCTCTCCATAGCTACTCCCACACAGTATAATCCTCCCCATAGCTACTCCCATACAGTATAATGCTTCCCGTTGCTGCCCCCATACAGTATAATACCCCCATAGCTGCCCTCATACAGTATAATGCTCCCATAACTGCCCGCTTACACAGTATAATGCCCCCATAGCTGCCCTCATACAATATAATGCTCCCATAACTGCCCGCTTACACAGTATAATGCCCCCATAGCTGGCCCCCACACATTATAATGCCCCCCACACCCCAAATTCATACAGATAGACTAATTTGACATTTAGATTCTGAATTCTAATGGGCAGGGGCGTTGCTAGGGTCTTAAAAGATCAGGGTCACGAGCCCTGAGACATATATTTACCCCCCCCCCCACCCCACAAAAAAAATAAAATGGACATACATATCGGAGATGGCATATCTATAAGACTAAGGCTCCTATAGCTGCACCGCTGGATATAATTAGATGAATTGTCTCAGCAGACAGTATCACACATGATAGGCTTAGATACATGGCCCCAGCAGACAGTATCACACATGATAGGCTTAGATGCATGGCCCCAGCAGACAGTATCATACATGATAGGCTTAGATGCATGGCCCCAGCAGACAGTATCACAGATGATAGGCTTAGATACATGGCCCCAGCAGACAGTATCATACATGATAGGCTTAGATACATGGCCCCTGCAGACAGTATCAGACATGATAGGCTTAGATGCATGGCCCCAGCAGACAGTATCACACATGATAGGCTTAGATACAGGGCCCCAGCAGTCATTATCATACATGATAGGCTTAGATACATGGCCCCAGCAGACAGTATCACACATGATAGGCTTAGATACATGGCCCCAGCAGACAGTATCATACATGATAGGCTTAGATACATGGCCCCTGCAGACAGTATCAGACATGATAGGCTTAGATGCATGGCCCCAGCAGACATTATCACACATGATAGGCTTAGATACAGGGCCCCAGCAGTCATTATCATACATGATAGGCTTAGATACATGGCCCCTGCAGACAGTATCAGACATGATAGGCTTAGATGCATGGCCCCAGCAGACATTATCACACATGATAGGCTTAGATACAGGGCCCCAGCAGTCATTATCATACATGATAGGCTTAGATACATGGCCCCAGCAGACAGTATCACAGATGATAGGCTTAGATGCATGGCCCCAGCAGACAGTATCACACATGATAGGCTTAGATACATGGCCCCAGCAGACAGTATCATACATAATAGACTTAGATACATGGCCCCTGCAGACAGTATCAGACATGATAGGCTTAGATGCATGGCCCCAGCAGACAGTATCACACATGATAGGCCTAGATACATGGCCCCAGCAGACAGTATCATACATGATAGGCTTAGATACATGGCCCCTGCAGACAGTATCAGACATGATAGGCTTAGATGCATGGCCCCAGCAGACAGTATCACACATGATAGGCCTAGATACATGGCCCCAGCAGACAGTATCATACATGATAGGCTTAGATACATGGCCCCTGCAGACAGTATCAGACATGATAGGCTTAGATACATGGCCCCAGCAGACAGTATCACAGATGATAGGCTGAGGGTATGTTCACACGGCCAAATTTCAGACGTATACGAGGCGTATTATGCCTCGTTTTACGTCTGAAAATACGGCTCCAATACGTCGGCAAACATCTGCCCATTCATTTGAATGGGTTTGCCGACGTACTGTGCAGACGACCTGTTATTTACGCGTCGTCGTTTGACAGCTGTCAAACGACGACTCGTAAAAATACAGCCTCGTCAAAAGAAGTGCAGGACACTTCTTTCAGACGTTTTTGGAGCTGTTTTCTCATAGACTCCAATGAAAACAGCTCCAAAAACGGACATAAAAAACGCAGCGAAAACGGCGCGAAAAACGCAGCGAAAAATGCGAGTTGGTAAAAAAACGTCTGAAAAGCAGGGTCTGTTTTCCCTTGAAAACAGCTCTGGATTTTCAGACGTTTTGGTTGACTACGTGTGAACATACCCTGAGATGCATGGCCCCAGCAGACAGTATCACACATGATAGGCTTTGATGCATGGCCCCTGCAGACAGTATCACACATGATAGGCTTAGATACATGGCCCCTGCAGACAGTATCATACATGATAGGCTTAGATACATGGCCCCAGCAGACAGTATCACAGATGATAGGCTTAGGCGGGATTCACACGACAGGGTTTCCCGGCCGGGTGCCGGCCGTTCATAAATCGTCCGGCACCCGGCTGCATTAGGAATAATAGACCCCTAATGGGGCTATTCACACGACCGATTTTTTGACGGCCGGGAAAACCGGCCGTCAAAAAATAGGACATGCTCTATTTTCGGCCGGGTGCCCGGCCGCCCGGCTCCCATAGAAGTCTATGGGGCCGGGTAACACCCGGCCATCACCGGAATGTGTCCCGAGTGATGGCCGGGTCTACCGTCGCTCGCGCACTCTCTCTCCTCCTCCTCACAGTGCAGAGTGCATGTGAGGAGGAGGAGGAGGGTCTTTTATTGCTCGCTGTAGGAGTCGGAATCCCCAATCCCCGGCCGGGGATTGGGGATTCCGCTACAGGAGAAGTGCGTGACTACACTGTCCAGATATGGACACAGCGAAGTCACTCACTTCTGCAGCGGAATCCCCGACTCTATGGCCGGGGATGCCGCTACAGGAGAAGTGCGTCACTACACTGTCCATATATGGACACAGCGAAGTCACGCACTTCCTCAGCGGAATCCCCAACTCTATGGCCGGGGATGCCGCTACAGGAGAAGTGCATGACTACACTGTCCATATATGGACACAGCGAAGTCACGCACTTCTGCAGCGGAATCCCCGACTCTATGGCCGGGGATGCCGCTACAGGAGAAGTGCATGACTACACTGTCCATATATGGACACAGCGAAGTCACGCACTTCTGCAGCGGAATCCCCGACTCTATGGCCGGGGATGCCGCTACAGGAGAAGTGAGTGACTACACTGTCCATATATGGACACAGAGAAGTCACGCACTTCTGCAGCGGAATCCCCGACTCTATGGCCGGGGATGCCGCTACAGGAGAAGTGCATGACTACACTGTCCATATATGGACACAGCAAAGTCACGTACTTCTGCAGCGGAATCCCCGACTCTATGGCCGGGGAAGCCGCTACAGGAGAAGTGCATGACTACACTGTCCATATATGGACACAGCAAAGTCACGTACTTCTGCAGCGGAATCCCCGACTCTATGGCCGGGGATTCCGCTACAGGAGAAGTGAGTGACTACACTGTCCATATATGGAC
Organism: Rhinoderma darwinii; assembly: GCF_050947455.1. Taxonomy (NCBI): domain Eukaryota; kingdom Metazoa; phylum Chordata; class Amphibia; order Anura; family Rhinodermatidae; genus Rhinoderma; species Rhinoderma darwinii. The sequence goes on from NC_134691.1 coordinate 320,899,382, forward strand.
ATTGAAGTCAGTGACTTCTCCTGGAAGGGGGGGGGATAGGTGTAACCTACAGGGGGCTGTGTGGGATCACCTACAGGGGGCTGTGTGGGATCACCTACAGGGGGCTGGGTGGCATCACCTACAGGGGGCTGGGTGGCATCACCTACAGGGGGCAGGGTGGCATCACCTACAGGGGGCAGGGTGGCATCACCTACAGGGGGCTGGGTGGCATCACCTACAGGGGGCAGGGTGGCATCACCTACAGGGGGCAGGGTGGGTGGCATCACCTACAGGGGGCAGGGTGGGTGGCATCACCTACAGGGGGCTGGGTGGCATTACCTACAGGGGGCTGGGTGGCATTACCTACAGGGGGCTGGGTGGAATCACCTACAGGGGGCAGGGTGGCATCACCTACAGGGGGCTGGGTGGCATCACCTACAGGGGGCTGGGTGGCATTACCTACAGGGGGCTGGGTGGCATTACCTACAGGGGGCTGGGTGGAATCACCTACAGGGGGCAGGGTGGCATCACCTACAGGGGGCTGGGTGGCATCACCTACAGGGGGCTGGGTGGCATTACCTACAGGGGGCAGGGTGGGTGGCATCACCTATAGGGGGCTGGTGGGTGGCATTACCTACAGGGGGCTGGGTGGCATTACCTACAGGGGGCTGGGTGGAATCACCTACAGGGGGCAGGGTGGCATCACCTACAGGGGGCTGGGTGGCATCACCTACAGGGGGCTGGGTGGCATTACCTACAGGGGGCAGGGTGGGTGGCATCACCTACAGGGGGCTGGTGGGTGGCATTACCTACAGGGGGCTGGGTGGCATTACTTACAGGGGGCTGGGTGGCATTACCTACAGGTGGCTGTGTGGCATCACCAACAGGGGGCTGGGTGGCATTACCTACCAGGGGGGCTGTGGCATTATCTACAAAGGGCTGTGTGTGGCAACAAATTTAAATGAAATTCATCCGATTTTAAAACGGACAGGGAAAAAAACGGATGCAAATCGGGTCCAAATCGGCCGGTAAAAACGGCAACTCGGCCCGGAACGGAATCGGAACGGATGCAAATCGGATGCAAACCGGCCGGGAAAATCGGCCAAAAACTGCCTATTTTCCCGGCCGGCACTCGGACCCTGTCGTGTGAATGAGGCCTTAGATGCATGGCCCCAGCAGACAGTATCACACATGATAGGCTTAGATGCATGGCCCCAGCAGACAGTATCACACATGATAGGCTTAGATGCATGGCCCCAGCAGACAGTATCATACATTATATGCTTAGATACATGGCCCCAGCAGACAGTATCAGACATGATAGACTTAGGGCTCATTCAGACGAGCGTGATTCTCGTCCATGTATTGTGCTTTAAAACAAGGCGGCTATTCACACATGCGTGAGTTTTCGGCGAGTGTCCGTTGCGTGAAACTCGCTGCTTGTCCTATATTGGTGTATTTCACGCAAAGCACACTGATGCAAAACGCAATGCACACGACCAGATATACGCACATTTTTTTTTAAATACGTAAATATGTCACGCTCGTGTGAATGTAGCCTTAGATACAGGGCCCCAGCAGTAAGTATCCTTGTACTAACCCTCAAGAGCAAATTTCTGGGGCCCCAAGCAAAGTTATGTCTCAGAGCTCTAATCAAAGACACCTGTAGAGCGTTCCCCACACAATGCCCCCTGTATATAGTGTCACATCCCCCTGTATATCGTGTCACATCCCCCTGTATGGTTCCACACACAGTCCTCCTGCCATACATCCCCCTTGTAGACAGTGCCATGCAGTCCCCTGTAGGTAGTCCAACATACCCACCTCGTCTCAGCAGACAGTATCACACATGATAGGCTTAGATACAGTGCCCCAGCAGGCAGTATCACACATGATACTTAGATACAGGGCTCCAGCAGTAAGTATCCTTAATATATGCTCACCCCCACAAAAAAATGTGAGTGCGTATGTATGCATGTGTGTGTATATATATATATATATATGAGACATCATTTCTATAGCACTACAATGCTATAGCTATGGATAGGATTAGATACAGTGGCTCAGCAGACAGTATCACACATGATTGGATTAGATATAGGGCCCAGCTTGCTGACATTGCGGTTCCAGTGCTGGAGCCAGGAAAGGTAAGAATAATAGTGGTTTTGCTTTTTTATGTTACAATTTTTTTTGGTGTATTTGTTGGACTACGTCGGATTCGAGGACTACTTGGATTACGGCTTTTTTATTCTCAATAAAATGGATAACGAGGGTTGTATGTTTTTTTTTATTTCAATAAAATATTTTTTCTATGTTCTTGTATTTGTTTAAACTTTATTACTACCGCATTAGTAATGTCCGCAGGCTGATTAACAGCATCCATAACTAAGGCAGGGCTTAGTGTTAGCCGGTGCAGAGGCTAACACTAACCCCCTATTATTACCACGGTACCCACCACCACCAGGGGTAGCGGGAAGAGCTGGGTACGATCCACTACCCGACCATCTGTAGTGTAGGTCGGGTACTGGGGCGGCTGCAGGCTGGTATTATTAGGCTGGGAAAGGCCAAAAACAGTGGCCCTTCTCACCATGGTAATGCTAGCCTGCTGCTGCTGTGTTGTATCTGGCTGGTTATGAAAAGGGGGGGGGGCAGCACAACGTTTATTCCATATAAAAAAATATAATGAAGTGGGGTCCACCCCATTTTTGATAACTACCCAGATACAACACAGCGGCAGCAGGCTATCATTACCAGGGTGGGAAGGGCCACTGTTTTTGGCCTTTCTCAGCCTAATACCAGCCTGCGGCCGCCCCAGTGCACGACCGTCACTACAGATAGTTGGGTACTGGATCGTATCCAGCTCTTCCCAGTACCCCTTGTGGCGATGGGTACCGGGGTAATAATGGGGGCTAGTGTTAGTCTCTGCACCGGTTAACACTATGCCCCGCCTTAGTAATGGACGCTGTCAATCAGTCAGCGGCCATTACTAAAGCAGTAGTAATGAAGTTTAAAAGAAAATATAGACATAGAAAAAATATATTTTATTGAAATAAACCCCCCCCCCCCACACACACACACACACACACACACACACACAACCCTCATTAGCCATTTTATTGAAAATAAAAAAAGCTGTCATCGAAGTAGTCCTGGAATCTGACGTAGTCCAACGACCGAACCTGTAAGAAAACACAAACACACAAAAAACAATTAGTAGCACAGGTGGTAGGCTTAGATACAGGGCCCATGTGTGATACTGTTTGTTAGACCATGTATCTAAGCCTACAACTAAGCTATACTGTATAAATAAAAAGAAATAAATATATACTGGGTTTCTTTTCTTCTTAAATTATTATTTCTATATTTGACAACAATAATGTTCTCCCCTCTAGTCATAAACCGGGGAAGAAGACCTAAGAGAAGCCACTGCCATTCCACCCGCCTGAACTGGTAATGTTGTGCCCTAATATAGTAAAGATAGAACAGCTGTCACCAACATCGGTTATTGTTAACAGAGAGAAAAAGGAAGTGCAAACCCACCACAACTGCTTACACCACACAGAGTAGTGATGAGGATATGACGATGTGTCGCAAATGTGAGAATAAGAGGGATAGCAACACACAATGTGCAGGTCCTTATATGTGTGTTTATATATTGATGTGTAACTATCCACGCACAACTCACTAGTAGGTTTCACCACAGTCTTCTGGAAATCCATATCATGTATTTGTAACAACATCATGATGAGTTGTGCCAAATGGCAAATTCAGCTCTGCTATATAGGATATATACATACAGATAAACTACACGGCCAAAAAAATTTGGACATCCCTCCCAATAAGTAGGTTTTAACCCCTTCCCGTCGTAAACAACTTTCAGATTTTCATTTTCGTTTTTTCCTCCCCACATTCCTGAAGCCATTGCGTCTTTATTTTTCCGTCGATATAGTACTATGAGGGCTTGATTTTTGTGGGACGAGTTGTAGTTTTTCGTAGCACCATTTATTTTGCCGTATAATGTAGTAGGAAACAGGAAAAAAATTATTTGTGGGGTAGAAAATGAAAAAAACAGCGGTTCCTCCATGTTTTTTTGCGCGCCGTTTTTACGGAATTCACTGTGCAATTAAAACAAAATGTTAACTTTATTCTGCGGGTCAATACGCTTACGGCAATACCAAATATATATACTTTTTTCTATATTTTACTACTTTTACAAGTAAAAACCTAAGTGTAAATAGAAAATTTATTTAGCGTCGCTAAATTCCGAGAGCCGTAACTTTTTGATTTTTCCGTCGATTAAGTGGTATGAGGGCTTATTTTTTGCGGGATAAGCTTTAGTTTTTAATAATACCATTTTGGTGTACATGCGACGCTTTGAGCTGTTAGAGGGGGTCGCCCCCCTCTTTCTCACGATTTAAATGCTGCGGTCGGTATTGACCGCTGCATTTAACTAGTTAAACTAGCGGGATTGCGCTCGACCGCGCTTGACCGCTAGTTACCCTGAAGTGTCGGCTGTAACATACAGCCGACACCGGCATCGTATGGAGCAGGCTCACTGCGTGAGCCCGCTCCATACTTCCCCTTCCCGACCATGACGTAACTGTATGTCATACGTCGGGAAGGGGTTTAAGGGGTTGTCCAGTTCCAAAACATGTATGGCCTATCCTCAGGATAGGCCATCAATAGCTGATCGGTCTGGGTCCGACTCTTGGCACACCTTCATTTCCTTTACTGTACACGCTGTGAATTGCAGACACACTTGTAGCTAGAGCTCCTCCAGTTTTATGTAAGTACTGTTGTTAATATGAAGTGGAACCATCTAAAACTGGCCTATACGCTTAGATAGCTGTTGGCCGAACGCTCGTTGGGCCGACAGCTATTTCTTACAAATCCCCCCATACATCGACTGGGCTGAGCATTCGTGTATTCTTAAAAGGGAGAGAAGAAAGCCACTGCCCGACAACACTTGGAGCGGCTTGGGTATGTTGAAAAGTCAGGAGGCACCCCATACTCATTAGATGGCCAGTATTAATCTAATGTGTATGGCCACCTTAAAAAGGACCATTCACCTCTCCTGACATGTCTGTTTTTGTAAATACTCGTTTCTCCCATAAAATAACAATTATGGAGAACTGTGTTGTGCCGTTCCTCTGTTATTCCTCCTAAAATTGTGTGAATAAACTAACAATTGGTTGTTACCAGTTGTGGGTGTGTCCCTACATGGACTGACACTGTCCAATCAGTGCTGACAGAGTGAGACTGTGTAGGGGACACACCAATTTAATAAAGGGAATTGTAACGCCCAGTTGTCAATTTCTTTATACATTTCTAGGAGGAATAACAGAGGAATGGCACAATGGAATACAAGTATTTACTCAAACAGACATGACAGGAGAGGGGACAGGTCTTCTTTAAGAGCGTCATCATCTCTGCGGTAAAGTAGGCCACACAAGCTCACAGAACGGGACCACTAAGTGCAATGGACCGTCATTTAGTTGTTCTAATTACTACTAAGTCCAAGCTTCCTCTGAAAGAAACTTCAGCACAATAACTGACTATTGCATTACCTGAAGCTTCATCCATTGAGTCTCTGTCTGAACAGACATGTAGAAGCCGCACTATAACCACCTGGCAGACTGGTGGAGAAATGTGGGTTTGGTGGATGGCATGAGAACAGTTTCTGGCCAAATGCATGGAATTATCTATAAAGGTTGGTGGAGTAGGGGTAATGGTCTGGTGCTGTTTTTCTTGGAATGACTTGGACTTTTGAAAGGAGTTGTTGCAGGGTGACATTTCCTGTCCATATACCCTATCATTTCCAGAATAGGGAGCCGCTCATTTGATTTGCAGCCTGGTAAGGCCTCATGCACACATCCGTGCAGTATTTACGGTCATCCACATTTGCGGACCATGCTCACAGTAAGGCCAGATTCACACGAACATGGGGAAACTCGTTGGTGAAAAACGACCTGGTGCCCCGGTACGGGTTCCGTTTTCACGGATCCCCATATTCTTGAGTCTATGGAGGGATCCGCGAAAACGGAACAAAATAGGATATGTTTTACTTTTCAACTGACCCTTCACGAGGTCCGTTGAAACAACGGCCGTGTGAACGGCCCCATGGTAATACATGCGTCCGTGTGATGGCCGTTGTTTTAATGGCCGTCACACGAACGTACTTTACGTTCGTCTGAATTCGCCCTAATAAGTATAGGAGCACCGTCCGTGGCCGATAGAAAATGAATGTGTCAGTATTTTATCCGCAATGATGGATCTGTTATTGCGGATAAAACCTACGGATCTGTGCATGGGGCCTAGTGCTGCATTTTATAACGAGTCTTCTTATAAGTTGTCTTCATGAGACAACACTTCTAAGATACCTTTTCACTTAATGATTACTAATGACATTTAAACAAAAATGTCCACAAAAAGATATGGTCTGCCCATTTTGGTGTAGAAGAATTTGACTGGTCCGCACTGAACCCTGCTCGAAAGACAACTCAGTAGATCCATATGGCAAGAACGTACAGTAGTTCTGCCTGTAAACAAATCACAAGTCAGACCACACATGGAATATTGTGTACAAAGTTCGGCACCTATGTATAGGAGAGACATAGCTAAACTGGAGTGGGTGCAGAGGAGGGCGAACACGGATATTAACCCCGTAAAGACCAGGCTTATTTGGGCCTTAAACTGTAATTAAACTTTTAAACATTATTTGACATGTCAGAAATTTTGATCGATGAGCATCCGAGCACTGAGACCGCCACTGATTGCTAAAACAAAGCATCAGCCATGACTAAGGACGCGTGTAGCGTTTGAAACGCGTAGGCTTTACTCCAATACGGATATCTTCTCCTACACTACCAGGATTGCACACCTTTTCACATTTTTTTTCCTGGTGTCTCTTTTTATTTTTAATCGAACAATTTTTTCATTAAACTTGGAACTTCGTTCCATTTTATTCAACAAACCCACGCTGGATCCAAATCCTCTTGTTTCTACTACTGTCTACGTATCGTGTGCCGACACGAGGATCCGTGCCGGATGATTTATACCTGATATATAAGGTGAGCTGGAGGTCTCCATTTTTCTATTTTTGGCTAAAACAAAGTGTCAGAAGTGAGCGGTGCACGGGCTCATAGAATTTCTATTGAGCCCATACACCGCTCCCTCAGATTTCTGAGAAAAGGTGTTTAGAAACTAAGCGCTTCTGCCGCTTCGTTTTAGCAATCAGTGGGGGTCTCATCATATATATATATATATATATATATATATATATATATATATATATATATATAGAAAGAGAAAACTTGCAGCACTCCAATGTGAAAAAATGGTGGTTTATTCAGTCAAACACAAAGCGACGTTTCAGTCCTACAATAGGACCTTTATCAAGCATGCTTGATAAAGGTCCTATTGTAGGACTGAAACGTCGCTTTGTGTTTGACTGAATAATCCACCATTTTTTCACACTGGAGTGCTGCAAGTTTTCTCTTTCTATATATGATATTCCGTCCTAGGATCAGGACGACTTGCCGGGCACCCGTACAACAGTTTTTTGTGAGTGCTGCTGCTTTCTGCCTATATATATATATATATATATATATATATATATATATATATACACACATATAAACACGTGTACACATGTGTAATGCAAAGACAACTGATGGATTTTCTTTATTGATTACTAATATACAAGATCAGCTAATCGCTACACAGGAACTCACACCGTAATTAATTGAATTATCTCGAGCAGACAATAAAAAGGGAAAGGTAATTTCTCATTAACAAGAAAGCCTTCCGACTAGAGACATTATTCACATTCTGCTACATCACTCCTGCTACTATATCAATACACTGTGAACTGTGATTTCATGATGACTAGAACCAGTGCTTCCAAACACAGTATTACGTTGTTTGATGGAAATTGGTAATAATTATACCTTGCTGCAATGTTCTGCAGGTGTATTCAGTATCTATATATTTATTCTATTTCTCTCAGTTTATTCTCAGCCTATCTATATATTTATTCTGCATCTATCTTTCCATTATCTGTATTTCCTATCTAATTATCTAGCTATTTCATTAAAATCTCATTATCTATCTATCTATCTATCTATCTATCTATCTATCTATCTATCTATCTATCTATCTATCTATCTATCTATCTATCTATCTATCTATCTATCTATCTATCTATCTATCTATCTATCTATCTATGTCTGTCTGTCTATCTATTATCTATCAACCTATTTTTTATTTTATTTTTGTTTCTATCCTTTTATGATTATCATTTATAGCTACGTATATATTCCTCCAAAAATCGGGGAACATAAAGTACATATGATGTGAAACATTATAGACAATATTTTCGCCTGCTTTATTGTAATACATATTTCTAATATTTAACAATAAGATATATTTTATATTATTATATTTTATATACTATTATTTAAACTGCTGTCAGTACACAAAGGCTTCATTCACACTACATGTGCTATATAGGGGTGTCTGATCAGCCAATATAATAATTAAATACAATAACAATATATTAACATCAATGGAATAACATCTTTTACTTCTCCTTTTCCCCTACATGTAGAGCTAAATACAAACTTTAGGAAATATCTATCTATCTATCTATCTATCTATCTATCTCATATCTATCTATCTATCTATCTATCTATCTATCTATCTATCTATCTATCTATCTATCTATCTATCTAATCTATCCATCTATCTCATATCATAACTATCTATCTCATATCTATCTATCTATCTATCTATCTATCTATCTATCTATCTATCTATCTATCTATCTATCTCATTATCTATCTATCTATATCTATCTATCTATCTATCTATCTATCTATCTATCTATCTATCTATCTATCTATCTATCTATCTATCTATCTATCTATCTCGTATCTATCTATTTATAAAGCAAGCTTGGTGTATTGTCTTGTAAATGTGTGACTAGTGGAGACTAGGGTCTGAGGAGGGGATCCTGTATGTAAAGGCTTTTATATTTTCTCTTTTCCCCTTCCCACCCTGTTGTGTTCTCTGTGCTGTGCTGGAAACAATGGCAGTGCCCTGAGGAGAAGTAGACTAGTACAAACTTGCTGCATTTCCTGCCTCTTTCTCCCCCTCTTTCGTCCACAGACATCCCTCAGCTTCTGCCTTTAAATGTTCTGGCAAACTCATCTGCTGCCAGAAGTAACCTGTGAGAGTTACATAATACAGGCCGCACATTATTCCTGCTTACCACATCCTACCCTCAATACCTTGCAGGATCCTATGGCAGCAGCTACTGTGCACAGTCCGCTCGTGTTTATTTTTCACATTTTTTTTATATATCTGGTAAAGTTATTGCCTTACAGTATTCCTATACTGTACATTGATTCAGTAGTTTGAGGATTACGCGTTTGTAATCATATTTATAGGCCTATGAATTTGACGCATTTCATAAATAAATTTTCATTTGTTTAGTACGACTTGTGGATGTGGGATTTTTGGTCTTTTTACGCTTGCAGAATTATAATGCAATAAAGTATTTATGTGTTATGTGGGATGTGTCATTTTGGTTACATAGTCATAGTGTGTTTCTGCAAACCATAAAATAATTTAGAAAAATGTTTCCTTGAATTGGAATTACCATGTAATCCTCCAGTGTACAAAAAAAATAATCCATTAGGGCAATAGGGTAACCACATTTAGTTAGTTGTCTATATTTTAGAGAGGATGAGATGTTTTAGTCACCAAGTAATAAGACCAGTGTTTATGTGGCTTTGAGGTTTGGATGTTTAATACAATGGCGCCCAATAATGGAGATCTCTGAACTCCAAATGCTGGACAATGCTCAGGGAATGTTTCATTTCCATCTATGTATATTGTTTTAAAGAGGCTCTGTCACCAGATTTTGCAACCCCTATCTGCTATTGCAGCAGATCGGCGCTGCAATGGAGATAAGAGTAAAGTTTTTTGTTTTTTTTAAACAATCATTTTTGGCCAAGGTATGACCATTTTTATATTTATGTAAATGAGGCTTTCTAAAGTACAACTGGGCGTGTTTAAAGTAAAAGTACAACTGGGCGTGTATTGTGTTCGTTACATCGGGGCGTTTTTACTTCTTTTACTAGCTGGGCGTTGTGTATAGAAGTATCATCCACTTCTCTTCACAACGCCCAGCTTCTGCCAGTGCAAAGACACAGCGTGTTCTCGAGAGATCACGCTGTGACGTCACTCACTTCCTGCATCGTGTCGGACGAGCGAGGACACATCGGCACCAGAGGCTACAGTTGATTCTGCAGCAGCATCAGCGTTTGCAGGTAAGTCGATGTAGCTACTTACCTGCAAATGCTGATGCTGCTGCAGAATCAAATGTAGCCTCTGGTGCCGATGTGTCCTCGCTCGTCTGACACGATGCAGGACCTGGGGCAGGAAGTGAGTGACGTCACAGCGTGATCTCTCGAGAACACGCTGTGTCTGCACTGCCAGAAGCTGGGCGTTGTGAAGAGAAGTGGATGATACTTCTATACACAACGCCCAGCTAGTAAAAGTAGTAAAAACGCCCAGATGTAACGAACACAATACACGCCCAGTTGTACTTTAACGTTAAACACACCCAGTTGTACTTTAGAAAGCCTCATTTACATAAATATAAAAATGGTCATAACTTGGCCAAAAATGCTCGTTTAAAAAAAACAAAAAACGTTACTCTTATCTACATTGCAGCGCCGATCTGCTGCAATAGGAGATAGGGGTTGCAAAATCTGGGGACAGAGCCTCTTTAAGCAAAAGATGTTAGAGGAAACGTGTCGCGGAAAAAAAAAATGTAATATCAATTTGCTTTTAGTGTGTGTTTAAAATACATTTTATTTATTTGTGTGTTTGTGTTTTACTTTTTTATTTTTTCTAACTTTTACTTCTCTATGGGGACTGGCATTTTTTTTTTTCATCTCTGTATGTGTCGATTAACGACACAAACAGAGATGGAATACGGCACATACATCCCTATAGAGAATGCGAACGGGAGCCGTTCAATTCACTATGGTGTACGCCGTCTGTGTGGGAACAGCGCATGCGCCGCTCCCACACGGTCCAAAAGGAAGGTCTTCGGCCGAAGCGACAGCCGGCGCCATTTTCTTGTGGACATGTGTTCAGAAGCAAGGACTAGGAGTGGAGGGAGAGGACGGAGCGGAGGGAGCGGACGGAGCGGAGGGAGCGGCGGCGGCAGGAGCAGGTAAGTTATGTCTGTGTTTGTTCGTGTTTTACTGTGTGATTACCACTGTATGTAAGCCTACTACACTGTGCATTCGTTCAAAAAATGGCGGCACACAGTGTAGGAGGTTTGAACATTCAAACCCCTCCTTTCTCCTGGCACTAGCCAGGATAAAGGAGGGGGATTAATTGAGCACACTAGAGCGAGTGTGTCTTCTCCAATTTTGAAGCATAAAGCAATGAGGTTGCTTTACCACATGCCAATGCTGCAATTTTGGGAATTGCTCCCTCTAGTGACCAGCACATGGAAATATTATAAATTAGAATCTAATTTATAATATTTCCTGACTTGTGAAAAAATTAAAAAAATTAGAACAATGTCTAATCATGTTTATACTAAATGTTTAACTAAAAAAAAATTAAAAAAATTTCTAGAGACACATTCCCTTTAAAGAGGTTGTTCCAGTCTATTAGGACAAATAGTTGTCCCTCCTCTGGACCCCTTTTTATGAGCCAGGAGGGAGGAACCGCTGATAGAAACTGCTGATCAGTTGGTCTGTCTGGAGAACTACATGAATGACGCTATGTAATACTACATTTTCCCTGCAGCAGCTGGATATGTATGCCAGTCCACAACTACTCCCAGTGTTTTCAGAAGCCAGACCCATGGTGATTAGATGGCCGCTGGGCTAGCTTCATTCCAAGCAGAGGTTGACTTGGTGAGACAACCCCTTTAATAGTTAATTGTAAAGACATTTTTATATTTATAGAGTGCTCCTTTAGAAAGGTTATTAAACAGAAGTACCTGTAGTTCCAAGCAGGGCTGTAACGTCCGTGGTCGCTGACCACGAACTCCTTCCATCCAGTCGACACGCTTCTCTCCAGAGATGTCTGCACATACGGCCGTCCTGTTCCACAGTGACCACCAGGGTGCGCTCGCGAGCTCAGTCCAGACTTAAGAAGCCAAAGCGCATTCAGGTGGGAGATTGAGCTGATTGCTCCCAGAGCACCCTGGGCTATAAGAAGGGCTGTGCCCCTCCCTGCAATGCTTGAGTGTTGTTTGTCGCATCCAAACTTTGTCTATGCAAATGGTCTCCTAGTGTTTTCCAGTTCCCAGTGTTCTCCGTACCTGTATCCTGTATTCTGTGCTATCCTGGTCAAGTACCGTGCTGAGCTGTAGTCGTGCTGTGCTGTATTCCACGCCTATCCTGCTACACCATGCCTGACGTCTACCGGCTGCCTAGTCCGAGCCAAGCCTGCCTTGCTACTGTCCGAGCTGCCACAGGTACACCATACGAACTATAGACTGTGACCTGCGCCCTGTTGGCCAGCTGCCATACCGTCAAGGCGGTACGGCCCAGTGGCTCCACGAACCCAACGTGACAAGGGCCATCCGTTGGGGTGTGCGACCTGTGAGTCACAAGAGGCGCATCTATTGTAACTTCTGAAGCAGGGGTCACTAGCCCTCCTTGCCTGGCTACCTGAGTCCCACACTTCGTGCCCGAAACAATTGAAAGATGACTGCACAATGAAGCTATATTCTCTAGTTTATTGATTGAGAAGTGTTATTTGAGCACCTTATATCAATGTTATTTAAGTACTATATGATTGTATTTAGGCGCTATATGGGAAACCATAAGGGGAGTAATAATGGAAAGTAACACACAGGACACCAATCATCCTAAACACAGTCCTCATCCAAAGGGGTATATACCATGTCTCTACGGGATTCTTGCACTGTGCTCATACTGTTCTTTCCATGGAGGTACTTTGATGTAATTCATATGAGTAGGGGGCACAAGGCTTAGAAACATTGAGAAACATTGGTCTAGGTGGCATTCTTTGTAACAGCTGCCTGTTCTGGCAAATCGAGAAGGGTCCCAATTGGGAAATCCTCCCTATATTAACTCCTTATGTCTTAATTAGGGACTGTTCACATCACCGTTCACTTTCCGTTCCGGGGTTCCGTCTGAGGTTTCCGTCGGGTGAACCCCGCAACGGAAAGTGAAAGTGAAACCACAGCTTCCGTTTCAGTCACCATTGATCTCAATGGTGACGGAAACATCGCTAATGGTTTCCCGTTCGTCACTATTCCGGCAGGTTTCCGGTTTTCCGACTGAATCAATAGCGCAGTCGACTCCGCTATTGATTCCGTCGGAAAACCGGAAACCTGCTGAAATGGTGACAAACGGAAACCATTAACGATGTTTCCGTCACCATTGACGGGACGGTTTGTAGTTTTTAATGGCCCGATTTGTTGTACCAGATAATGTACTGGAAAACGTAGAAAAATTATTTTGGTTTGCGGAATGGAAAAAAAAAACAAATTCACCATAGTTTTTTTGGGTTTGATTTTCACGGCGTTCATCCAGCGGTAAAATGACATGTTAACTTTATTCTGCGGGTCAATACGATTACGGTGATACACAATTTATATAGTTTTACTACGTGTGCATAATAAAAATGTTTTGTCCAAAAAAAAAGTTTTATGTCACCATTTTCGGAGACCCAGAACTTTTTTATTTTTCCATTGATGGAGCTGTGTGCAGGCTTTTTTGGGGGTACATCTGACTTTCATTTTTTGTGGGAGACGTGCTGAGCAAAAAAAGAGCAATTCTGAATTTTTTTTATTTATTCATTTATTTTAACGGCGTTTACCTTGCGGGTTAAATAATGTTATAATGTAATTGTTCTGACTTTTATGAACATGGCGATACCAATTGTCTTTATTATTATTTTTTTTACATTACGTTTGGGGGAAATAGGAAAAGTTTTGTTTTTTTACTTTTTTGGGTATATACAGTGAAGGAAATAAGTATTTGATCCCTTGCTGATTTTGTAAGTTTGCCCACTGTCAAAGACATGAACAGTCTAGAATTTTTAGGCTAGGTTAATTTTACCAGTGAGAGATAGATTATATTTAAAAAAAAAACAGAAAATCACATAGTCAAAATTATATATATTTATTTGCATTGTGCACAGAGAAATAAGTATTTGATCCCCTACCAACCATTAAGAGTTCAGCCTCCTCCAGACCAGTTACACGCTCCAAATCAACTTGGTGCCTGCATTAAAGACAGCTGTCTTACATGGTCACCTGTATAAAAGACTCCTGTCCACAGACTCAATTAATCAGTCTGACTCTAACCTCTACAACATGGGCAAGACCAAAGAGCTTTCTAAGGATGTCAGGGACAAGATCATAGACCTGCACAAGGCTGGAATGGGCTACAAAACCATAAGTAAGACGCTGGGTGAGAAGGAGACAACTGTTGGTGCAATAGTAAAAAAATGGAAGACATACAAAATGACTGTCAATCGACATCGATCTGGGGCTCCATGCAAAATCTCACCTCGTGGGGTATCCTTGATCCTGAGGAAGGTGAGAGCTCAGCCGAAAACTACACGGGGGGAACTTGTTAATGATCTCAAGGCAGCTGGGACCACAGTCACCAAGAAAACCATTGGTAACACATTACGCCGTAATGGATTAAAATCCTGCAGTGCCCGCAAGGTCCCCCTGCTCAAGAAGGCACATGTACAGGCCCGTCTGAAGTTTGCAAATGAACATCTGGATGATTCTGAGAGTGATTGGGAGAAGGTGCTGTGGTCAGATGAGACTAAAATTTAGCTCTTTGGCATTAACTCAACTCGCCGTGTTTGGAGGAAGAGAAATGCTGCCTATGACCCAAAGAACACCGTCCCCACTGTCAAGCATGGAGGTGGAAACATTATGTTTTGGGGGTGTTTCTCTGCTAAGGGCACAGGACTACTTCACCTCATCAATGGGAGAATGGATGGAGCCATGTACCGTCAAATCCTGAGTGACAACCTCCTTCCCTCCACCAGGACATTAGAAATGGCTCGTGGCTGTGTCTTCCAGCACGACAATGACCCGAAACATACAGCCAAGGCAACAAAGGAGTGGCTCAAAAAGAAGCACATTAAGGTCATGGAGTGGCCTAGCCAGTCTCCAGACCTTAATCCCATCGAAAACTTATGGAGGGAGCTGAAGATCCGAGTTGCCAAGCGACAGCCTCGAAATCTTAATGATTTACAGATGATCTGCAAAGAGGAGTGGGCCAAAATTCCATCTAACATGTGTGCAAACCTCATCATCAACTACAAAAAATGTCTGACTGCTGTGCTTGCCAACAAGGGTTTTGCCACCAAGTATTAAGTCTTGTTTGCCAAAGGGATCAAATACTTATTTCTCTGTGCACAATGCAAATAAATGTATATAATTTTGACAATGTGATTTTCTGTTTGTTTTTTTTTATATAATCTATCTCTCACTGGTAAAATTAACCTAGCCTAAAAATTCTAGACTGTTCATGTCTTTGACAGTGGGCAAACTTACAAAATCAGCAAGGGATCAAATACTTATTTCCTTCACTGTAAAAAAAACAACTTTAACAGTTTTTTTACTTTTTTTATTAGTCACCCTAGGGCACTTGAACCAGGGATTGTTGGATCGCTTACAGAAGTTACTGTACTCCAGTATATTGTCAGAGGGGGCTGCCTCTCCTCTTTATAACAGCTTAACCGGGTTCAAAGTTATCTCCGATCCCAGACATAAGTCACAGGCAGGTACAGGGACATCTAGAACAGCTTTACATTTTGAGGACCCTGCTGAGTATCCCAGATATTGATAGCTTTCTTGACCCCAGTGAGTATGACTTAGGCTGTGTTTACATGGGGCGGATACGCTGTGTAATAGCATGCAGTGTATCCGTCCTGTGCAGGGAATTCCGGACGAAAAAGCGCACCAAACTTTGGTGCAGTTTTCTCTCCCGGAATGTCCGCTGCGGAGAACTGCAGCACAGGCCGGCCTCCTGGGTTGACGTTTCATGCCAGGAGACCGCTGCAGCAGCGGTCACATGGGATAAAGTGTCATCCCAGCAGACCGACCCTCTGACGTCATACAGGCCAGCCCCCAGGGATGATATTTCATCCCATGTGACTGTCGCTACAGCCTGTGATTGGCTGCGGCGGTCATATGAGATGAAACGTCATTCCAGGAGGGCACGCTGGAGGGAGGACCACAGACTTCTGTGTAAGTATGAGATTTTTTTTTCTTCTGAATTGCGTTTTTTTGCTGTTGGATCGCTGCGAATCCGCTGCAAAAAAAGCAACAGCTGCTATTTGTTGCAGGATTTACCTCCCCATTGAATTCAATGGGGAAAACCTGCAACAAATAAGCAGCATTTACGCAAATACAATTGACATACTGCGGAATAGAATCCCGCACCGCAGGTCAATTTCTGAGCTTTTTTTCCAGGCTGGAGGCGATGTCCAGTCATTCTCCCATCGCTTGTGTGAAGAAAGTACGGGAGTAAGTGACAGCACATGCTCATAACTTTGTCAAAAATAAACTGGTGACAGAGCGTCTTTAAATAAATTATAAGCCAGTTACCCATTAGCAATTCTATAACATTGATATAAATAGTGTACTTTTTAGTGATGGTGGAAAACAATGTTGGAGAGTTTTTGAACATGCTCTGGACCTAGTACAATTATCGTATGTCAACAGCCAAAGTCTATACATCTAATCTCAGTCTGACAGATTGCCAGGTCATAAGCAAATGTTATTTCATTTTGTTACTAATACAATTTAATGTTTCCTTTTTTATACTGACATATCACTTTAGAGCAAACATTTCCAAAACTGTGGAGAAAAAAAAACAACTATTTAACCCAAAGGGTTGTCTGATGAAGGTATAATTTTTAAATACACTAGTAGGGAACCCAGAGCTGATAGAAGGGGTTCCCCATTTAGGATGGCCAGAGCATCGCTACAAAAATGGGCTCTCACTTTGGAGGACCTGACCGTGCCTTACACGGACAACCCATTAATTTCAATGATATGCTTCATTTCACCTGTGGGCCGCAAAAGGAAAATTGAACACTTACTGCCTAGTTCCCTCACAGATTACAGCTGATCACTTGATGTTACAGGACGCTAACCGACAGTCTCACCCAAGAATTTTAGGGCATGTTGTATCTTAGGGACATAAACCGCTGGTATCTGACAATGGCTTATACCCCTCTCCTCATAAAAATAAAAACATGGATGGACAGCCCATTGTTTTCACATCCAGTTCACGTCTTCAAACAAACAGCGCCTGCACATTATTTTGTCCAAAGTAAAACATATTCCGACTAAATTTTTTTCTGATTAACCGAACAGGAAACAAAATCATCATTTTTGAAATTCCCTTTCATTGAGCTTAAAGAGGCTCTGTCACCAGATTTTGCAACCCCTATCTGCTATTGCAGCAGATAGGCGCTGCAATGTAGATAAGAGTAACGTTTTTATTTTTAAAAACGAGCATTTTTGGCCAAGTTATGACCATTTTTGTATTTATGCAAATGAGGCTTGCAAAAGTACAAGTGGGCGTGTATTATGTGCGTACATCGGGGCGTGTTTACTACTTTTACTAGCTGGGCTTTCTGACGAGAAGTATCAGCCACTTCTCTTCAGAACGCCCAGCTTCTGGCAGTGCAGACACAGCCGTGTTCTCGAGAGATCACGCTGTGACGTCACTTCCCCAGGTCCTGCATCGTGTCAGACGAGCGAGGACACATCGGCACCAGAGGCTACAGATGATTCTGCAGCAGCATCGGCGTTTGCAGGTAAATCGATGTAGCTACTTACCTGCAAACGCTGATGCTGCTGCAGAATCAACTGTAGCCTCTGGTGCCGATGTGGCCGACACGATGCAGGACCTGTGAGTGACGTCACAGATCTGCACTGCCAGAAGCTGGGCGTTCTGAAGAGAAGTGGATGATACTTCTCATCAGAGCGCCCAGCTAGTAAAAGTAGTAAACACGTCCCGATGTACGCACATAATACACGCCCAGTTGTACTTTTACTTTTCAACACGCCCAGTTGTACTTTTGCAAGCCTCATTTGCATAAATACAAAAATGGCCATAACTTGGCCAAAAATGCTCGTTTTTTAAAAATAAAAACGTTACTGTAATCTACATTGCAGCGCCGATCTGCTGCAATAGGAGATAGGGGTTGCAAAATCTGGTGACAGAGCCTCTTTAAGGGTTTGTGCGCATGGGGCAGATACGCTGTGTAAAAGCATGCAGTGTATCCGATCTAGAACCCGCAGGGAATTCCGGCTTAAACACCGTACCAAATTATGGTGCAGATTCTTGGCCGGAATCTCCGCTGTGGAAAACAGAGTTGAAAAAACCCAAAAAACAATACTTGCCTCACTGGTATTGCCCTAGTGACTCGTCCATCTGTTCTTCATGCAGCCCGGGCTACTCTTTGATGCTGCAGCCCATGTGACCACTACAGCCTGTGATTGGCTGCAGCAGTCACATGGGATGAACCGTCATCCTAGGAGGCCGAGCTGCACGTAGAACAGAGAGAGCAATGCCCGCAGGGTAAGTATAGACTTTTTAATTAAATTGAAAGAAAAAATAATAATTCTTTTTCTGATTGATTTGCGTATTTTGCAACGGAATCGCAGCTTTTCTGCCACAAAAATCACAAATCACAACATTTGCTATATGTTGCGGGTTTTACCTCTCCATTGAATTCAATGGGGAAAAACCACAACTAAAGTGCTGCGATTCGGCAGTATAAGGGTATGTTCACAAGATTAACAAAATATGTCTGAAAATACAGAGCTGTTTTCAAGGGAAAACAGCTCCTGATTTTCAGACGTTTTTTGAGCAACTCGCGTTTTTCGCTGCATTTTTCGCTGCATTTTCGCGGCGTTTTTTACGGCCGTTTTTGGAGCTGTTTTCAATAGAGTCTATGAGAAAACGGCTCCAAAAACGGCCCAAGAAGTGTCCTGCACTTCTTTTGACGAGCCGTCATTTTACGCGCCGTATTTTGACAGCGACGTGTAAAATGACAGCTCGTCTGCACAGAACATCGTAAGACCCATTGCAGGCAATGGACAGATGTTTGCCGACGTATTGGAGCCGTCTTTTCAGGCGTAATTCGAGGCGTAAAACGTCTCCATTACGTCTGAAAAGTGGTCGTGTGCCCATACCCTTAATTGACATGCTATGGAATAAAAAAAAAAAACACACCGCGGATCAAATTATGCACGTTTCTCAGGTAATTTTTTCGGCAGTGTTCGAATGAGATTTGTTCAAATGTCATCCACTTTGCTGCTATTGTATTATGCTGCAGATTTTCTGCAGTTAAATGCATGGAAGCAGAAAAAACGCAGCTAATCGGCCAAGTGTGAACATACCCTTATGGTAAGAACTGCATACATTTTGTTGGGGAGGTGGGTTTTTAACTACTATATGGGGATACATAGGGGGACATTGCTACTGTTTGGTAGCACATACGGAGGCATTCCTTTGCAGCGAGTACAAAGGGGCACTATTACTGTGTGAGGACTGAAGGAGGGTACTATTACTGAGTGGGTTACTAAGCGGAGCACTATTACAATGTGGGGACTGAAGAGGATACTATTACAGTGTGGGCCACTAAGAGGAGGCATTATTTCCATCTGGAGTACTATAAATAGCAAGTTTTTGTAGAGGGTGGGGATGGTGCTGGAAAAGCAAGGAGCCAAAGATGTTTGTGTTTCAAATTCTGCAGAGGTGAGTCGTGGCTGGAAGAAATTAACATGGTGTTCTGCGCCAAATGAAGAAGAAAAGGGAAAGTGAACGACTCCAGTCTGAGAAGACGTTACCTGTGAGTCACTGGATGTCACTGTATTCACTTAGGATTCGTTCACATCTACGTCAGGGCTTCGTTCATCGGCTCCATCTGAGCTTTCCGTCATGAACGGAACCCTGACTGAAACAAACGGAAACCAAAGTTTTTCGTTTGCATCACTATTGATTTCAATGGTGACGGCTCCGGTGCAAATGGTTTACGTTTTTCACCGTTGTTTAAGGGTTCCGTTGTTTTGACGGAATCAATACCGTAGTCGACTACGGTATTCATTCGGTCAAAATTACTAAACCTTTAAACAGCGGTGAAAAACTGACACCACTTGCGCCGGATCCGTCACCATTGAAATCGATGGTGATGCAAACGGAAACCTACGGTTTCCGTTTGTTTCAGTCAGGGTTCCGTTCATGGATTCCCTTGACGGAAAGCTCCGACCGAACCTATGAACGGAGCCCTGACGCAGATGTGAACGAAGCCTTACATGGCTTACGGGGCACTTGTGTAGGACTGGTGTCTACCATTATATGGTCACCTTACGGTGGTAATATTGGTCTTTGTTTTACTACACACGTTTTAATACGCAATCAATAGTGATCACATTATCTCTATATAGCTGAAGGGTGGGCCCCAATAATTATTTCCTCTGGTGGGCCCAAGGTATTCCAGTCTAACACTGTGTACAGAGGTATTCTCTCCTAGAAGCATTGGTTCTACGGGATCGTTTTTTTGTACATACAGCATAGGACGGCTCCTGTAGGCAGCACACAGCGTCCATGCGGCTCTGTACTAGGGAGCCCCGCATGCCCATTATAGTTTTTACTTATTATACTGGTATGAATATTGAATACACGCTGCTTCCAATATAACAAGGTGTCAGTTGTAGATCTTAGTAAGTGATCACTTCCTCCATGCCATGAATGGGTTGATCTTTGCTCGCTTTGTGGTGTTCTTCAGACTAAATTAGGAACATCAGCACGTTGCTTGAACATTTTGAGGTAAGATTTAGAAATTTAGGTTGATCAGGTTGATAAGACCTAAATGTCAAGGTCTGTGCAGCAATTCACAGGTGTGCATTAACAGGCACTTACACAAACTTCTCCACCTAAAGTTAAAATGAATGTCATTTAAAGGGCCAGACCAAACTTTTTGAAAAGCTGTGCAGACAAGATAATAAGTATTGCTAGTTCAGGTAGCACTCTTGGTTCATCACCATTCTCATCAGCTTCTGCAATCATCTTGGTGTGGAATGGGGGGGGGGGGGATAATATGTACGATGCAGGGGCGTAACTAGGAAAGACTGGGCCCCATAGCAAACTTTTGACTGGGGCCCCCCCTCTGCTGGGAATCACACAACCCCCCCCCCTTGTAGATAGTGCCTCCCTATAGATTCCACCACACAGCGCCCCCCTATAGATAGCACCATACACAGCCCCCTGCAGATAACGCCATACAGCCCCCCTGTAGATAACGCCATACAGACCCCCCCTGTAGATAACGCCATACAGAACCCCTCTGTAGATAACGCCATATAGCCCCCCCCCCCCAAAAAAAACGGCCTATAGTTTGTCCTACAAAAGACATGCATCCCCTATCCACAGGATAGGGGATACATGTGTGATCGCTGGCAGCGATAAGGAGAACGGGGGACCGAAAGTCCCCCGAAGTTCTCCATGACTAACCTCGGACTTCCGGCGTCTGCGCAGTTCAATAAAAATGAAAGGAGCGCTAGTCACGCATGCGCACAAGCGCGACCGGCGCTCCATTCATTTCTACGGAGCTGCCGACACAGACCCCGGAAGTCTGAGGTTTGTCATGGAGAACTTAGGGGGGACTTTTGGTCCCCTGTTCTCCTCATCCCTGCCAGCGATCACACATGTATCCCCTATCCTGTGGATAGGGGATACATGTCTTATGTAGGAACAACCCCTTCAGTGGCGGCGCGCTGTAGCAGCCATAGCGGCTGCTAGCGGAGCCTGCGGCCATGGGAGGGGGCCGTGCCGGCGGGTGGCACGGGCCCCCTCATGCTGCAGGCTCTGTAGAAGTCGCTACGGCTGCTATAGCGGTAGTTACGCCACTGCGTATAGGTTTGTACGGCGTAAAACTACAGCTCCCAGCATGGCCTGAACAATGGTAAGGATATGCTGGGAGATGCGGTTTCACAAAAAAAATCCTATCACCATCATCTCGCTGCAGATCATACAGTGACTACATTACTGATTAGAGGCAGAATAAACATTTACATTAAGTGACTCACCGGTGACGTCTCAGATTGTAGTTCTTTTCTTCTCCCTCCGGTTCAGACATCTATGATGGATTTCTCCCGGCCATGACCCATTTCTGCAGTTTTCCGTTCAGATGTCTTCAGCTTCTCACTTTTAAAACATTTCTGCTCCTATAAACAAAGTTAAAATTCTCAACACATCTAAATATAACTGTCACAAACACACAACATGCCCCCTGTAGATAGTGACCTACATAGAAGCCCCTATAGATAGTGCCCACATATGGACTCCAGAGCTGCAAGGCAATAGTGCTAACCACTGAGCCACCGTGCTGCCCTACATATAGCTTCCCCTATAGTTAGTGCTCCACGTATAGCCCACCTCTGTATATAGTGTCTCACATATAGCTCCCCCTGTATATAGTGTCCCACATATAGCCCACCCCTGTAGACTGTGCACTACATATAGCCACCCTGTTGCTAGTGCCCCACAGGTAACCCACCCCTGTATATAGTGTCCCACATATAGACCCCCCTGTATATAGTGCCCCACAGGTAACCCACCCCTGTATATAGTGTCCCACATATAGACCCCCCTGTATATAGTGGCCCACATATAGACCCCCCTGTATATAGTGGCCCACATATAGACCCCCACCTGTATATAGTGGCCCACATATAGAGCCCCCTGTATATAATGGCCCACATATAGAGCCCCCTGTATATAGTGGCCCCCACCCCCACATATAGACCCCCCTGTATATAATGGCCCACATATAGAGCCCCCTGTATATAATGGCCCACACAACCACATATAGACCCCCCTGTAGCTACTACCCCACATATAGACCCCCCTGTAGCTACTGCCCCACATATAGACCCCCCTGTAGCTACTGCCCCACATATAGACCCCCCTGTAGCTACTGCCCCACATATAGACCCCCTATATATAATAGCCCACATAAAGATGACCCCCCCCCACTATAGATAATGCCATTCACATTTTTATGAGGGGAAAAAAAAAAACTTGACATACTCACATTCGCCGGTTCCCACGCTGTTCACTGGCGATGCAGACATGCTCTCTTCTGAGCATGTCTGCAGGAGCTGAACGAGCGTCCTCCAATGACGCCGATTGGCGGGGCAGAATGACTTGCCCCGCCAATCAGCACCTTCCAAGCATGGAAGCGGCGCGATGATGTCATCGCGCCGCTAGCCAATCAGTGTCATTGTAAGGCACTGGATGGTCAGGCACGGAACATGCCCGGCCATTCAGTGCTAATACATGTATTTGGCTGCCGCTAGCACTGGGGCCCCCTCCGGTGCTAGCGACACCTACAGGCATGAGAGGGCCTGTGTAAGGCTCGGCGTCGCGGGCCCCACAGTAGCGGCGCTACCGCTGTAGTAGCCATAACGGCTGCTAGCGGCGCCACCGGGCCCCCTCAAGCCCCGGGCCCCGTAGCAGCCGCTACTGCTGCTACCGCGGTAGTTACGCCACTGGTACGATGTCAATGGGCATGTAACTAGGAAACAGACTGTGACCTGAAAGAACTAATTTCCTGTGAGCATAACCAAGCAATGTATATACACACAGCAGATAAATGCTCAGGAATTTACAGGTCAGCACCCGGTATCGGTGCCAGACTCGAAAGAAATGTTTATCACAAAGAGAACAATGACGTTTTGGAGACATGTAAAGAATCTGTAAGTTGTCAGCTGCCTTGCATTGTCTGCCTGGTGATGGTGTTCAGGTGCTGCATTAAGGCCCTTTTTGCACAGGCCAATGATCGGGCACACGAGCGTTCATACGATCGCTTATACCTGATCATTGCTCGTTCATAGGGTGATGTGTTTGTTTATGTGGCCAATAAAAGGGTCACTAGTCGGCAGCACATCTACCTGTGATGTGCTGCCGACATGATGGAAATTTATGGGGACGAGCGATCGTAGTAAAGATTGCTTATCCCCATACGTAACCAATCATTACTCTTGTCGATCAGCGTTTGATTTGACGACCCATATCGGGCCATGTAAAATGACCCTTAGACTCTGTTCACACTAGCGCCATGGTTTACGTTTATAATGGAAGTTATAATGCTGTGCCATATTCCCAGTTTTCCATAATTTTTACAAATTTTTAATTTGTGATATTGTATTCAGGTTTGATTTTAATATTTCTTAAATTGCCTACTTTATTTCAATATTATTACATCAACCTGTCATAGGGATTGGGGTCACACATATCTTGTCTGTACAACCACAGAATTACAGTGCATTCGGAAAATCTTCAGACCCTTTCACTTTTTCCACATTTTGTTACGTTGAGGCCTTGTGCTAAAATAAAATAAAAAATCAAGTTTTTTCCCATCATTCCGCATTCAATACCTCATAATGACAAAGTGAAACAGAATGTTAGTAATCTTTGCTAATTTATTGAAAAGAAAAAACTAAAATATTGCATTGACATAAGTATTCAGACCCTTTACTCAGCACTTAGTTGAAGCACATTTGGCAGCGATAACAGCCTCCAGTCTTCTTGGGTCTGATGCCACAAGGTTTGGTAACCGCTTCCAGTCTTCTTGGGTCTGATGCCACATGGTTTGATAACAGCCTCCAGTCTTCTTGGGTCTGATGCCACAAGGTTTGATAACGGCCTCCAGTCTTCTTGGGTCTGATGCCACAAGGTTTGGGAACAGCCTCCAGTCTTCTTGGGTCTGATGCCACAAGGTTTGATAACAACCTCCAGTCTAAATGGGTCTGATGCCACAAGGTTTCATAACAGCCTCCAGTCTTCTTGGATATGATGCCACAAGGTTTGGTAACAGCCTCCAGTCTTCTTGGGTCTGATGCCACAAGGTTTGGTAACAGCCTCCAGTCTTCTTGGGTCTGATGCCCCAAGGTTTGATAACAGCCTCCAGTCTTCTTGGGTCTGATGCCACAAGGTTTGATAACAGCCTCCAGTCTTCTTGGGTCTGATGCCACAAGGTTTGATAACAGCCTCCAGTCTTCTTGGTTCTGATGCCACAAGGTTTGATAACAGCCTCCAGTCTTCTTGGTTCTGATGCCACAAGGTTTGATAACAGCCTCCAGTCTTCTTGGGTATGATGCCACAAGGTTTGATAACAGCCTCCAGTCTTCTTGGGTTTGATGCCACAAGGTTTGCACACCTGGATTTGGGGATTTTCTGCCATTCTTCTCTATAGATCCACTCAAGCTCTGTCAGGTCGGATGGGGACCGTTGGTGGACAGTCATTTTCAGGTCTCTCCAGAGATGTTCGTTTGGGACTCTGGCTGGGTCACTCAAGGACATTCACAGAGTTTTCCTTAAGCCACTCCTGTGTTGTCTTGGTTGTGTGCTTATGGTCACTGTCTTGTTGGAAGTTGAACCTGAGGCCCAGAGCACTCTGGATCAGGTTTTCTTTAAGAATATCTCTGTACTTTCCTCCATTCATCTTTCCCTCAACCCTGACCAGTCCCCCTGTCCCAGCCACTGAAAAATACCCCCACACGATGATGCTGGCACCACCATACTTCATTGTATGGATGGTATTGGGCAGGTGTTGAGCAGTGCCTGGTTTCCTCCAAGAGGCCGAAAAGTTAAATCTTGGTTTCATCAGAACACAGAATCTTGTATCTCGCAGTCTGAGAGTCCTTCTTTTTTTTTTTCAAACTCCAGGCAGTCTTTCATGTGTCTTTTACTGAGGAAAGGCTTCTTTCTGGCCACTCTGCCATAAAGCCCAGATTGGTGGAGTGCTGCAGTGATGGTTGACCTTCTGGAAGTTGCTCCCATCTGCACACAGGATCATTGGAGCTCAGCCAGAGTGACCATTGGGTCACCTCTCCTACCAAGGCCCGTCTCCCCCTATTACTTAGTTTGGTGGGGTGGCCAGCTCCAGGAAGAGTCCTGTTTTTTTCAAACTTCTTCCATTTAAGAATTATGGAGGCCACTGTGCTCTTGGGAACTTTCAGTGCAGCAGAATTTTTATCATGTCCGTGCAAACAAATTAACAAATTTTCAAAAATCTCTAAAATGAATTTTTTTACTTTCTCATGATGGGTTATTGAGTGCAAAATGATGGGGAAAAAGATATATATTTTTTCATTATAGCACAAGGTCTCAACATAACAATATGTGAAAAAAGTGAAAGGGTCTGAAGGCTTTCTGAATGAACTGTATATATATATATATATATATATATATATATATATATATATATATATATATATATATATATCATAACAATTTTAAGGGGATTTCTACATAAAATCTCAACATTGGCCATTCATTAGTGAATTACAAGTTAGAAAAATAGCTAAAGATTTGTAATAATGTTTTATTTACTTATATAAATATAAGCATTATTTATACAGATGTGGCGGTCATTTTTGCAACAGGAACTGCCGCCATATTGGTTGTTACCTTTGAGTGACACTTTTGAGTGTTACTTTTTCCAAAATAATGGTAAAACTGTCACTATGTTTTGGATAAAACTTGCTGACAATAATACTTTACCATTTGCTGAGATGATAATTCAAAGGTGACAACCAATATGGTTGCATTTCCTGTTGTCACTTTCACAAAAAGGTCTGCTGCCTCGAACCAGAAATATATCAATATCGCTAGGAAGTAAAATAAACATATTTACCATACTTGGCCAATTTTACGTGGACCCTATGAACACAGTCCATAAGGAGTCCACATAACTTAATGTGTAGTTGTAGCATGCTCCATTGAGTGCCGTATGATTGTTACAAATTTCCACATAGATTTCAATAGATCTTGAAAAAGGGATCCGTAATACAGAAGCATATTTTACGTTCCAGATCATTATTTGCATCTTTAGTATGGGAGACAATATAGATGAAAATAAGAATAAAAAACACTGAAACAATAGAAACCTTACAAAAATATAATACCGACAAAACTGAGCTAGATACAGACTTAACCATTCGTACACCATGTCCTATTTATCGCTGTATTTTAGTTCTTATTTCAGTGCAGTCATGTGCATGAGGCCTAAAGGTGGTCTAAGGGCCCTTTTATACGGGCCAATTATTAGGCAAACTGTGAATGCTCGTTCCCGGTAATTGCCCGATCGTATCGTTTTAAATGCAGAGAATATTATCATTGTGGGCAGCATATCTCCCTTGGTAAACAGGGAGATGCTCTGTCGACATGATGCAAATGTATGGGGACGAGTGATCGTAGTAACGAGCGCTCGTCCCCATACTAGCTCCTTGTGAAATGAGCAAACAAGCGCCGATCAATGAGCTGTCTCGTTGATCGGCGCTCGTTTACATAGCCCACGTCGGGCCGTGTAAGACCACCTTTACATGGCCCGACGTGGGCCGTGTAAACAAGTGCCGATCAACGACACACAGCTCGTTGATCGGCGCTCGTTTGCTCCTTTCACAAGGAGCTAGTAGGGGGACGAGCACTCGTTACTATGATCACTCCTCCCCATACATTTCTATCTTGTCGAGATGTGCTGCCCACAAAGATAATATTTTCGGTATATGAGACGATACAATCAGCCGATAAACGAACGTTGGCACATTCATCGGCTGATCGTTGCCCTGTTTACACCAGGGAAATAATCAGGAACAGGCTTTCGGTGAATGCTCGTTTGCCTGATAATTGGCCCGTATAAAAGGACCCTTACTGTGGCTATACGGTTTGCTTAGTAGACCAGATAAATTATCATTGTCCAGCAAGTCCATATCTCATAAATGTTCATAGTCCACAGTTCTCAAATAATGTGTTGATGATGACATTCAGATGCCTGTGATGTGGCAATGCACTATAAGTACGTTACCCAACTATGTCACATACGCCATACTGCAGTATGCATTTTACTCACCAGTGCTACATTTAATATAAGATTAACAGTTTACCCTGAACTCAATACATTGATTTATTGATCAATATAAGGGTGGCTTTTTATTTACTCTGTGTCTCTGTTCAGCCCAAAACTGGGACAAATTACATCCAGGCCTGTAATAGCAATCAATAGATCACCAATTTGAGATCCTGACAATACCGCCTGGAACCTTTCCTTAAGTAGAACTGTCTGGCTCTGCAGCCCTCCAATTCTGCAAGTGATCTACTAATGGAGGGAGCCCACAAAGCACTCAGACTAAAACTAAAATCAGTATCTCCATTATGAGAAGTTATTGTGTCTCCTCTATCATCACACTAAAGAGGCCTTTCTCTTGATATTTAGCGATAACCCCAAGTCCATCGACAACATAGCCCCACAAGTTTTTAATACTTGGCCTCTTCTACACTTACAGGGTTGTTTCTATCTCAGATATGCCATAAATTTCTCATAAATGCCGGTCCCAGCTCTGGGACCCACATATCTTTTTCGAGAACGGGTCTCTTGGCTGATTCCATAACTCATGTTCACTGCCACCTCTCCATTCATTCTCCATCTAGATAGCCGCCTCACTAGGTGGGACAAGGGACCCCGTTTCTTGGTATAGGTGCAGATCCCAGAGCTGGGACTCACATCTATCAGACATCCCTAGAAAATGCCATAAATTCCAGAGATTGGAATAACCCTTTAATGAAAACCTCCTATTTTTTATTTTTTTTATCTTAATCAATTAACCTTATCTTTATCTTAATCAGTGGCCTAGTAATCAGTTGTAATTTTTTATTTTATGTTTTTATGTTATACATAGGATTTTCTCCTCTATATAATGGATGCCACCATTTTGAATACAATTGCCCTAGAGACGAAGTAGCTCCTGCTCTGTCCAGTTTCTTCTCTGCTGTACTACCAGTCAGTACAGATAGTAAAATATTTTGCAGGCTTGTGAGAATGTCTAGAGAGGGGTGAATAGCTTCTAGCCTGTTCTCTAGTATCTGAGAGGCCCACTCTTCTATGTGAAAATTTATCTTTTATATTTCCAAAAAGAGTAAACAAAATAATCCAAAAACAGAGTAATGGACCTTCCTAATGTTGATGATGTCTCACACCATTTTAACCTGATTTCCAATCCACAAGACAAAGACGACATAAAATCTAGTCCTGGTTGATTCTCGCAGATCACCATTCACTTCCTCAACTCATTGGAGATGAAGAGTGACTCGAGATGGACTCTCCTGAATCCCCTGCCAGTCTGGTATTTTCTCTTTTACCCAGGGGCAAGACCAGTTCCCTGGGTGCCCACAATGTACCCCACCACTCCTAGTCCCTGATGTTCAGCATGATCGCTGTTGGAGGGACAATCATTTATTTTAATGCTTCCTTTCTCCCTTCCCCACAAATTTCTATTTATCCATAAATTACTCCCACCCCATCATTGACACCCTAGGTAGCCACCTACGCTTCCCACTCATCGTTCCGGCCCTGTTTACCACCCTAATTTTTTTTCCCAATATATTGTTTCTTTAATGTAAAGGCTTTAAAATGATTTCCTCTCCTCGCCTTCTTGATTTATCTAGGGACTCTAGGTTGCTGTTGAAATCACATTAACGTTAGGCTGTCATGCTGAATGTTTGTGCCGGGAAATGCTCCCAGCGTATATGGCAAACTTTTTTACCGGCCTCATTGACTAGACATATCGCAAAGAGTGCCATTTTGATGTACGATAGGGAGGTATGCGTCGGCATACCTTTTTTTTTTTACTGTATTGAATAGCGTTCTGGACTACGCTCTTCAATACGGAGGCACCCCTCTTGTTTCTTTCTTTCTTCTCCTCATAGGACAGTGACCCTCAGGGCTTCCACCCACCCTTACTTGCTAATTTGTAATGCAAGTGGAAAGGGTAAGCGGGGTGTAGGTTCATAGTGCTCAAAGGGATGGGGCAAAGTTGATCTGTGGTCATTATTTGCATGGGTTACAGAGCCGCCACAGGCAGGCCTCAATGGACATATGTCTTCCTACTTATCATAAATATAGGATTATGGCTAAGCCTAAACTTGATTACTTTACCCAAATTGACATAATTGCTATATGTTATTGCATATCATGAATGTGTCATACTTGCACAGTATACAGATACAGAAGAGTTGAGTTTGTCATTTAATGTGATTGCCATGCTTTCACAATGTGTTATGGTTTTTCATAGGATGGCAGGTAAACCTACTGGGTAATCATGGTGCAGATAAGAAACCAATAAATGACTTTCTGCTCTGCTATATTTCTTCTCACTACATCTAAACCCAACACAGCACTGAATGCAGATGTAATCTATCACTTTCCAATCTAAAGGTGACCATACGCCTTAGGCTTCGTTTACATCTGCATCAGGGCACCGTTCCGACGTTCGGAGCAAACGCTCGTTCATCGGCTGATCGTATCGTTTTAAAAGCCCAAAATATTATCGTTGTCGACAGCGCATCTCCCTGTGTAAACATGGACACCTGCTGCCGAAATGATAGAAATATATGGGGGCAAAGCGATCAGAGTAACGATCACTAGTTATAAGTACCTCAAGCTGAGTGTGGATATGTACTCAATGGGGAGAGGGGAATAAGCCACTGTCAGACACCTATAGCGGTGGCTCATCTCCCATGAACAGAGGATCGGGCATTTTAAAAACCAACATGCCCAATCCTTCTTTCCACCTGATATTTGCCGTCCGGGGAGAGTTGAGTCACCCCATACACATTAGATGGTATACAGTGGGATATGTCATCCTTAGGCTCCCATTGTAAAAAAACATATACCGCACGGTATGTTTTTTAACTGTATACTGTTGTATAGTATAGCGTATTAGGCTACCTTTATTTCTGGTATACCGAAGTAATACTGGCCCTACGGAGGCCAAAAGGACACTCTTTGCCTCTGTCATGTTAATGGAGCTCTATGGATATGCTTAGCTTGTACACCGGACTCTTTTCACTAACAATAATGTTTGAAGAGGGCCTAAGGCCTCATTCACATCTGCATTCGATATTTCCGTTGCTCCGCTCCATCATAGGAGCAGAGCAACAGAAAAATACTGGAAGCATGTTGGACACCATCGGCACTCGACGGAACCCATTGACCTTAAAGAGGCTCTGTCACCAGATTATAAGTGCCCTGTCGCCTACATAATATGATCGGTGCTGTAATGTAGATTACAACAGTGTTTTTTATTTTGAAAAGCGATAATTTTTGACAAAGTTATGAACAATTTTCGATTTATGCTAATTAGTTTCTTAACCCTTTCAAGACCGAGCTCATTTTGACCTTCATGACCAGCCCCATTTTCTCAAATCTGACATGTGTCAATTTATGTGTTAATAACTCTGGAATGCTTTTGCCTATCCAAGCGATTCTGAGATTGTTTTCTCGTGACATATTGTACTTTATGTTAGGGGAAAAATTTGGTCAATAAATTCATTGCTTATTTGTGAAAAACACCAAAATTTAGAGAAAATTTGCAAAAATTATGATTTTTCTCATTTTAAATGTATCTGCTTGTAAGACAGATAGTAATACCACACAAAATAGTTACTAGTTTACATTTCCCATATGTCTACTTTATATTTGCATAGTTTTTTGAACATTATTTTATTTTTCTAGGACGTTACAACGTTTAGAACTTTAGTAGCAATTTCTCACATTTTCAAGAAAATTTCAAAAGGCTATTTTTACAGGGACCAGTTCAGTTCTGAAGTGGCTTTGAGGGCCTTATGTACTAGATAGACCCCATAAATCACCCCATATTAAAAACTGCACCCCTCAAAGTATTCAAAATAGCATTCAGAAAGTTTCTTAACCCATTAGGCGCTTCACAGGAATGAAAGCAAAGTAGAGGTGAAATTTACAAATTGTATTTTTTTTGCTGAAATTCATTTGTAATACACTTTTTTCTGTAACACAGAAGGTTTTACCCGAGAAATGCAACTCAATATTTATTGCCCAGATTCTTCCGTTTTTAGAAATATCCCACACGTGGCTCTAGTGTGGTAATGGACTGAAACACAGGCCTCAGAAGCAAAGTAGCACCTAGTGGATTTTGGGGCCTCCTTTTTTTAGAATATATTTTAGGCCCCTTGTCAGGTTTGAAGAGGTCTTGTGGTACCTAAACAGTGGAAATCCCCCAAAAGTGAGACGGTTTTGGAAACTACA
Source organism: Rhinoderma darwinii (assembly GCF_050947455.1). Lineage (NCBI taxonomy): Eukaryota > Metazoa > Chordata > Amphibia > Anura > Rhinodermatidae > Rhinoderma > Rhinoderma darwinii. The sequence continues at coordinate 320,931,539 of NC_134691.1, forward strand.
CACCTCAAGGAATTTATCTAGGGGTACAGTTAGCATCTTGACCACACAGGTCTTCTGCTATATTTATTGGAGTTTGTCTGTGAAAGTGAAAATCTACTTTTTTTCTGAAAAAATATAAAAAAAAAATTATATTTGCAAGGAATAAAGATTAAAAAGCACCCCAGAACTTGTAAAGCTACTTCTCCCGATTACGCCAATACCCCATATGTGGTACTAAACTGCTGTTTGGACCCACGGCAGAGATCAGAAGGGAAGGAGCGCCATTTGGATTTTGAAGCGCAGATTTTGCTGGATTGGTTTTCAGTGCCATGTCGCGTTTGCAACGCCCTGGAGTAAGCAAAACAGTGGAATCCCCCCAAAACTGACCCCATTTTGAAGACTACACCCCTCAAGGAATTGTTCTAGGGGTATAGTTAGCATTTTGACCCCACAGTTCTTTTGCTGAATTTAGTGGAATTAGGCCGTGAAAATGAAAATCTACTTTTTTCTGAAAAAACATAGAAATGTTTAATTTTTACAATGAATAAAGGAGAAAAATTACCCAAAAATTTGTAAAGCAATTTGTCCTGATTACAGCAATATACCATATGTGGTAATAAACTGCTGTTTGGACCCACGGCAGGACTCAGGAGGGAGGGAACAATATTTGGCTTTTGGAGCTCAAATTTAGCTGGAATGGTTTTCGGGTGTCATGTCGCATATGCAAAGCCCCTGAGGTACCAAAACAGTGGAAACCTCCCAAAAGTCCCTTTAGGGGACTGGAACGAGCGATCATTAGGTCGCTGGTACAATACACTGCAATACTAATGTATTGCAGTATAATGTCATTTTACAGGCTCCTGTATCAGCGCGATCGCTGTTCCTGTCCGTTAGTCCCGGGTGTCAGCTGTAATACACAGCTGACAGCTGCAGAATATGGTGCGGGCGCAGCGCGTGAGCCTGCTCCATATATAACCCCTCGCACCACGACATGCTATTAAGTCGTGGTGCGCCAAGGCGTTAATGTGCAGCGGATGGTGCAAAGTGAAAATTTAAATTTTCCACTGATATGCCATTTTAATGCACAATATATTGTGCCCAGTTTGTGCCACTGAAGACAAATATCTCATACAATGTTGAGCGGGTTCTCCCGGATATAAAATGTCATATATGTGGACGTAAGCTGGTGTTTGGGCACGCTGTGGGGCTCAGAAGGGAGGGAACACCATTTGGCTTTTGGAGCGCAGATTTTGCTTGGTAACTGTTCTGTTTGGGGTTTTGCTGGTATTTCAGTTCATGATGTGGGGGCATGTGTAATCTGTGCGGAGTACATCAGGGCATAATAAGAGGGTATAATAATGCGGTAAATAAATAATAATTCATAGATATGTGGCCGGTGTCGCACTGATAAATGGCGCCCAATCCTATCTGCTTTTGGAACACTCTGCACATTTTGCATCGCCATATTCTGAGAGCCAGAACTTTTTTATTTTTTCTCCAACGGAGCTGTGCGAGGGCTTATTTGTTGCGGGACAATCTGTACTTTTCATTAGTACCATTTTAGGGTACATGTGATTTTTTTTATCACTTTTTATTAGATTTTTTGGGAAGCAAAGTGACAAAGAAACATAAATTCTGACAATGTTTTTTGTATTTTATTTTTTTACAGTATTCACCGTGCGGTATAAATGACATTTTACTTTATTCTGCGGGTCGGTACGATTACGGCGATACCATATGTATATAGGTTTTTTATGTTTTGTGGCATTTGCGCAATAAAATCACTTTGGTAAAATTATTTATTTTCTGTGTCACCGTATTCTGAGAGTCATAATTTTATATTTTTCCGTCAAAAAAGCGGTGTAATGGCTTGTTTTTTGCGGGACGGGTTGTAGATTTTATTGGTACTATTTTGGGGTACATGCGACTTTTTGATCACTTTTTATTCTATATTTTGGGAGGGTTGATGACCAAAAAAAAGTGATTCTGACATTGTTTTTTAATTATTTTTTTTGCGCTGTTCACCGTGCGGGAAAAATAATATTATAGTTTTATAGTTTGGGTCGTTACGAACGCGGTGATACCAAATATGTGTACTTTTTTTAACATTTTCATTTTTTTCCTATAATAAAAGACTTATTATAGGAAAAAAAGCATTATTTCTTTTTGTAACCTTTATAACTTGTTTTTACACTTTTATAAAACTTTTTTATTACTTTATTTTTTACTTTTTACTTGTTTTACTTGAAGCCTGGCAGCACTGATCGCTGCTATAATACATTACACTACCTAGGTAGTGTAACGTATTATATACTGTCAGTGTGACGCTGGGAGTCACACTGACAGGAAGCTTATGAGGACCAGCATCCGGCTGGTTCTCATAGGCTGTCGTGCATGGCAGACCCGGGGGCTGATATATGGCCCCCGGTTCTGCCTTATAACCGACTGCAGCACCTGCAATCGGTCCCCGGGAAAGTTTGTTGTAGCAACAAACTTTCCAGTTTGTTATAGCAACAAACTTTCCAGTTCGTTGCTACAACACACTTTCCCTGCGATCACATGACCGGGACCTGAACTAATCAGGTCCCGATCATATCTAACAGAGGTAGGTGATAACAGCGCGATCCGGGTGTCAGCGCTACTCTGAGACAACTGGATCGCGCTTTTAACACCCACCGTGAATTCACGTCGGCACTGCACAGAGCCCAGCAAGTGCCGACGTGAATATACAGTGGGCGGTCGGGAAGCGGTTAATGACCAACTGGGCGTGTTTTTACTTTTGACCAACTGGGCATTGTACAGAGGAGTGTATGACGCTGACCAATCAGTGACCAATCAGTGACCAATCAGCGTCATACTCTTCTCATTGTTCCAGGCCAGCTTCTGTCACTGCACAATCACACTGGAACAATGGGCTGGAACAATGAGAAGTGTATGACGCTGATTGGTCACTGATTGGTCAGCGTCATACACTCCTCTGTACAACGCCCTGTTGGTCAAAAGTAAAAACACGCCCAGTTGGTCATTAAGAAACTAATTAGCATAAATCTAAAATTGCTCATAACTTGGGCAAAAATGATCATTTTTCAAAATAAAAACCACTGCTGTTATCGACATTACAGCGCCGATCAGATTATGTAGGAGATAGGGCACTTATAATCTGCTGACAGAGCCTCTTTAATGGGTTTTTGTTGAGTTTCCGCCACGGTGTCTGTTGTTTTACCGCCTAAAGCATGCTGCGCTATTTGTCTGCCATTTTTGATTGGATCTGTGATAGAGGTCCCTAATGGAGCCTCCAAGGCAAATATGAACGAAGCCTAATGCGTATAGGCACAAAAACAGGTTTTCCCATCTTGAACATTTATGGCATATCCACCTCTGGGACCCGCACCTATTTCTAGAATGGGACCCCCTTAACCCCGTTCTACCTTGCTTGGCTCCTGCTGCCTCCCGGTTGTTTCTGTAACTCCCGACCACCTAACCACGAAGGGGTCGGGAGGCAGCATGAGTCGCGTAAGGCAGAACGGAATTTAGGGGGCCGCGTTCTTGAGCATCTACCAGACATTTATGACATATCCTGTGGATATGCCATAAATGTCCAAAATGGGAAAGCACCTTACCAATAAAGTTCCTTCTTTCCACCCGTGGTAGTTATATTGCCCTGACTATTTGCTTTAAATCATAGTGGGTTAAAGTTTAAGCTCATAAAATATTCTTCTGGAGAACTAAGCAAACAAACAAAAAAACTATTAGACAAGTCATATAAACACGAAAACCCCCCTGGTATTGTGAAGGGCTTGTTAGGGCATGACCACACATGGCGGAATTCCTCCGCAACTGTCCGCATCGATGCCGCACAGAATCTGCGTTGCAGATTCTGCAGCGGATCTGCACAAAATGTGCAGTACATTGATGCGGACTAGCTGCTGCAGACTGCGGGAAAAGTGCTTCCCTTCTCCCTATCAGTGCAGGATAGAGAGAAGGGACAGCACTTTCCCTAGTGAAAGTAAACGATTTTCATACTTACCGGCCGTTGTCTTGGTGACGCGTCCCTCTTTCGGCATCCAGCCCGACCTCCCTGGATGACGCGCCAGTCCATGTGACCGCTGCAGCCTGTGCTTGGCCTGTGATTGGCTGCAGCCGTCACTTACACTGAAACGTCATCCTGGGAGGCCGGACTGGAGACAGACGAAGGGAGTTCTCGGTAAGTATGAACTTATATGTTTTTTTACAGATACATGTATATTGGGATCGGTAGTCACTGTCCCGGGTGCAGAAACAGTTACTGCCGATCGCTTAACTCTTTCAGCACCCTGGACAGTGACTATTTACAGACGTCTCCTAGCAACGCTCCCGTCATTACGGGAGCCCCATTGACTTCCTCAGTCTGGCTGTAGACCTAGAAATACCTAGGTCCAGCCAGAATGAAGAAATGTCAAGTTAAAAAAGCAAGACGCATCCGCAGCACACATGACATGTGCATGACAGCTGCGGACTTCATTGCGGAACTTAGAATCTCCATTGAAGTCAATGGAGAAATTCCGCCATGAGTCCGCCACTGCTCCGCAACAGACAGAGCATGCTGCGGACACCAAATTCCGCTCCGCAGCCTATGCTCCGCAGCGGAATTGTACGCATCGTGTAAACGAACACTGCTAAATTAAAGTGAAAGTCAATGGAGAAACGGCTCCGCTGCGGATTAACGCTGCGGAGTGTCCGCAGCGGAATTTAAGTGGAATTCCGCCATGTGTGAACCCGCCCTTACAAAATACTAACCACAGGTTTAGAAACTCATTGTAGCTTTCACCCTCTACCCGTATAATTATAATACCATGTGGGGTTGCAGCAATGCAAAACAGAGAGTTTCGAGTTTCTGCGCCTTCATGTAGTTAATCTGCTAATATTCAACAGGAACTTGGTGTAAACCCCTTTCCTGTGCACTTGTGGGTGAGAGAAGGAAGCAGTGTTGTTTATCAGTCGTTACAAACATGCTCATCCACCCCCAGTGATACACCTATCTAATCTATATATATACACATATACACCCTGCCTGGTGCTTGCAGCCTTTTAACTGAAAAATAGAAAAAAACACAGCGAGACACAAGGACGGCAACCACATGACAACCGCATAACTACATTTTAGGGGAACTGCTGAACAGATAGCATGTTCACATTTTTTTTTCATGAAGACAAAGGGAATCATTATAGTTAATGTAAACAGTCACCGCTCTGGGTGGAAAATGAACCCTTTAACTTCTATATTGCCTGGTGTATATTTATATGATGTATGTCCATGAACCGAAGATGACAGGCCTTTAATATACTATCATGTCGTTTTCAATTACAATTAATGTTATTGACACGACATAAAATAACTTTTGATTTTTATATATAAATGTGATATAAAGTAATGAATATATGTGGATGATTCTATATCAATGTGCGTAGAGGAGGAGGGGGGGGGGGGGCATGGGCAGGTCACAAAGGGCATTTGGCTTAGTTTCCCTAACATCTGACAGTCTTACCAGGTCAAGACTTGCTTTAGTTATTTTGTCAATGATATATTCTTCTTCTATTCATGTTTTATAGTTATAGTTTTGATATTGTCCTTTTGTCCTTTTGTCCTTTTGTCCTTTTTCTTTTAGTTTATATTTATAATTTTTAATTACGTTCTTTATACAATTTTGTTTGTAACCATTTTAGGCTGAATTTTTAGTTTACAGTACTATAGTTATAGGACTTTTTTTGATAACCGTCACTGGCCCTTTATTTTAGCAGACTAAGGCCTATTTCAGAAGGCAGTGATATGGCCACGTTTTAGGGTATGTGCACACGCTTACTAAAAAAACGTCTGAAAATACAGAGCTGTTTTCAAGGGAAAACAGCTCCTGATTTTCAGCCGTTTTTTAAGCAAACTCGCGTTTTTGGCTGTTTTTTTTACGGACGTTTTTGGAGCTGTTTTTCTATAGAGTCAATGAAAAACGGCTCCAAAAACGGCTCAAGCGTGACATGCACTTCTTTTTTGCAGGCGTTTTTTTTACACGGCCGTTCTTTAAAAAAAAAAACCTTGTCGGAACAGAACGCGGTTTTTCCCAATGAAATCAATGAAATGAATGCTTGGAGGCGTTCTGCTTCTGATTTTTCTACCGTTTTTCAGCCGTTTATGGCCCAAAAAACGGCCATAAATAAGCAGTGTGAACATACCATCAGAGTACATATTATAGACCGACACCGAGACCCTCACAGTCCTACTATAGAACTCCATGGTGATCTAAATTTGCTTTGGTGGAAACCTTCAGAGTCTAGATGTTGCAGCATTTATACGTTCCCTAAATTGTGACTGTATTATGTCTGAAATGGGCCTTAGACACCCTAAATTCTGGCCACGTGATTTTTTTTATCCAAATGTTTGACAATAATGTTTTCTTTTTCTTCATAACACTACAAAATTTTGACCCTAATGATCAAAGGACCAAGACGTTAGTTTGGTCCTTTTAGATCTTGTATTTACTATTTGATAGATCTTGTATTTACTATTTGATAGATCTTGTATTTACTATTTGATAGATCTTGTATTTACTATTTTATAGATCTTGTATTTGCTTATTGCATAATATAAGTGGTATTTAAAAAAAAAAAAGTTCTACAACTATCCAGGTTTTCTTCAATTATAATTAAACTCTTTTGTGTAAAAAGGGCAAAAATATTACAAAAATAATCAGAGAAAAAACAACACAAAAACAAAGGCCATTTCACCAGGAAGGTCTAAATTAATGTATATATCAATTATTGTTCAATGAAATATTGAAGTGTAAGTTTCCAAAAAAGTTTGGCATGGAATATTGCCTTATGTATTTATATGGTCAACAATATGTAAAATATGTGCAGCTTTTATTGTAAGAAAAGGCAAATACAAAAATGTTTAACATCCAAACAGGGCGGTAACTACATTCGTTTTTTTCTTACTTAGAAAAGAACAACTTCATGAGGTGATAGGGTGGAGGGTCAGACTCCTTACTTTATAAAAGCCTTGTGGCTTAAACTCCCTGTAGCCCCATTAATGTTAACATTTGTGGTTTTCAGGCTACTGAAGCAGCAGTACTAAATGGTCTACGCAAAAATAGGTTTATTTTATTTATTTATTTAAAAAAATTGAGCTGGACCTTTTTCATACTATCTCTCTGTCTGTTATCATGTAGTCCTCATTCAGACGGCCGTAACGCGGCAGTATTTTAGTGTCCGTATTACAGCGTTTCAAGCGGTCTGAACTTGGATCACCATTGAACCCTATTTGATCAAAGTTTGGTTCACTTCAACTGCAGGGGGTCCAAGTCTAGCGGCCAAAACACGTAAGCTGAACATTCAGCTGCATCATGGCTGTCTGAATGAGGCGTTAGGCCTGGTTCACACTGGACGGTTTGGTGCTGTTTTTGAAGCTTCTTTTCTTTATCTATCTATCTATCTATCTATCTATCTATCTATCTATCTATCTCTCATATCTATCTATCTATCTATCTATCTATCTATCTATCTATCTATCTATCTCATATCTATCTATCTATCTATCTATCTATCTATCTATCTATCTATCTATCTATCTATCTATCTATCTATCTATCTATCTATCTATCTTTCCTCTGTCTACCTATCTGACCAGGGCACTTTTTTTCCCCACAATCGATATATACAATATGCACTAAAACAATTACAATATTAAATTTAACAAGCTATCCTTCTAATTGCACAAATGTTTATTTTACTTAAATCTTGTATTATTCTTGGTATTCACTGAAGGAAATTTTCTAGCAGGTTATCACTTCCACTATCTGTAATTGGGAAACTATTTTGAATATGTTTGTGTAATTATTTTATTTTTGTGTTTTGTATAATTTATTCTACTCCTTTTCGAAAAAAAAATAAAAAACAATAGCAATAAACAGCAAATACCTTTATTGTAATGAACAAGTTTTTCCAGAACAACTGATATATTTACCTAAGAATGTTTCTTTTTTTTTTGCAGTTTTTCCCCAATGATGTTTAACTTTAAAATAGTGTAAAAGAATGAAGTGTTTTTAGTTATGACACTTTTTATTATAACTATTGGACCACTCAGCAGTCAAAGGGTTAACGTTGGAATTGTACCATTGAAATGTAGGTTTTTGGTCCAGATCTCAGCAATCTCACTCATTCAGATCACTGAACCTTGACAGCTACACATGTGGCAAGTTCCTCCTATTTAGATGCGGTCTGTGTTAATTTTTTTTGGGGAGGGGGGATAAGCAAGTTCATTCTTCTGCTATTTGCCACCTTCAATTTTATTTCAATTAACAGTTAATATGAGTACGGTCTCATAATAAATAATGAATGATCCTGAACAAAATGTGTGATGGTTCTATTAATCCTCTCATTCACCTGCATAAATGCCTATGTAATTATGATGCAATCCACTTGTCTTTTCAGTTGCTGACTTGCAAAAATGTACATATTTTTGTCCCATGCTTTACTGTAACATAAAGATCTAATCATATTTTCAGTTCAGTTAATGTTAGACTTTTTTTTTCCTTTTTTTATTATAAATTTGTTTGCGAAATAATAAGATCATCTTCAGCTTTATTAACTTTTTTTTTTACTATGCCTAAAGAATATCAGAACCTTGCTAAAAATGTAAAAAAAAATTAACATTGCTAAAAAGTGTGCATTTTAATAAAAATAATATTGATAACACAAATAACCATATTTGCCAACGTATTCTTCAGTGCTTTGGTTGCAATGTTTATCTTTAATCACCATTGTATAAATGTATCTAAATAATGATAATAAAATATCAATAATAATAATAATTATAATCAACTACCAGGGAAGAAAATAGAGATGTTGCTACATTTTGTACTTATTTAATAGCTACATCTTCTCCATTCTGCACAATGACCATGAGATGAACCATAAAAATAATAATAATAATAATAATAAAAATAATAATAATAATAAAAATAATAATAATAATAATAATGCAAATATAAAAGGCTAATCCTCATGAAAATTGCTTTTTTTTTCTATAAATATATTTAGGAAATATAATTTGCACAAAAAAAAAATATGGTATTTTGTTTTGGATTTTTTTCTAATTTCTTTAATTCTCAAATGATGGATTCAGAATGTATCAGATGCAAACATAACAGGCAAAACCTATATGAGTATATTGCAGCGAACTGAAGATTAGTGAATTGGCAAAGCAATAGACAGTATTGATAACATAGTCCTAGTGTTGGATTGTATGGCCACAATGTTGTGTAACAGGCAGAGGGGTAACTTGAAGCTCCTACGTCCTAATTTTATAACAGGGCCCTGAATTATCCTGCATCATTTATAGCACTGGTCTCCTCATATGGGACAGAGAGACCTCATGGGCCCTCTTGGGCCTGGGTGCAACCGCAACCTGTGCACCACCTATAGTTACTTTTCTGATAAAAGGCGTTATTCATGTTGCTTAGCATGAGGTATATAGTCCTAATGTCGAATAACATGTATACTATAGTCACAGTTGTGCATTGGGTCATGTTGTCGTCATGATATAGATTGTAGGCTGGATGAGAAATGTGTCTATTTTGCACTGATTTGTATTTGCTCTGTTCATTGTATGTCATAATGTTTCCTTGCATGAGTCTTTATGTCAATATTACCTGTAATTTCTTGTTTTACAATGTACAGTGCCACAGCAGATGATGGAGCTATATAAATCAGTGGCGTTAGTAATAATAATAATTGTAGAGTGTACAGAGAGGGTGAGACAGAGCTCCTTGTCCCTGAGGTGGCTCAGGAGCCTCTGACTATTGGAGGGGTATCCTGTCAATGGAACCCCTGACCAATGGTGACGTCACGGGGCCTGATCAGGGATTCTCCTGAGGACCAGAAAGAAAGGGAAGGGGGGTGTAGGGGGAAGAGAAAGAGCTCTGAATGGAACACTGGGGAAAGGTGAAAGGTCAACCCGGGAGCTCAGTGGTGACCACGTGATAAAGCAGAGGATGCACAGTGTGCTATAGAGCCTGCAGCTTAACCCCTGCAGCACAAACCATTATTACTGCATGTATATTTAATGCACAAGTCCATCGCATCTGTGTGTGCTTTATCACTGAGATAAATAAAGGAGACTGACCCTGATTCTGCAAGACAGCACAGTGTGCAACATGTATGGATTTTTTTTTTTTTGCAAACCAAATGATGCAGTGAAATATATGTCTGTATACATGACACATGAATGCTCAATAGAGATACTTAAGAAGTCTGGAAAACTTAACTAGCATCACATAGTCAGGACTGCCATTGTGGGTTTTTTTTTGCCCTTATTTTATTTTCATTTTTTTACGAAAAAGAATGTATTCACTGACAGATCCTATTTATTTCTATTGGATGCAAACTGATGCAAAATGTATTGCTCTGCTTTAGTTTCCCCTAAAAAAATATATATATATACAAACATTCGAAATAAGGGCAAGAATCTTTTGACAGATCCCATTGAATTCTATGGGTTACCAACTAATACAAACTTTCAGTTCAAATCCCATAGAAATTATTGGGATTCATTTACATATCCATATATTTTAATAGCACAATTATATATATTTATATATATAAAAACGTGCCAAGACCAGTCCTAATTTCTTAGAATTTCTCATAGTTCTATTATTTTTTATTCATATACTTGTTTTTTATTAAGCTGATCCGACAACGGAAGCGTTAAATAATATCAGTTTGCATCAATGGTTAAACAAGTGTATTTTATTTGGGGGGGGGGGGGGTGGACCCTTTGTCCAACCCCATTCATTTATTAATACTGTGCTTTAACTGATAACAAAGTGAATCAGTCAAGAAAGTAATGCAAAAACACCAGTGTGGACAGAGGTTTAAGGATCTCGTGTCGTGTGAACAGTGCCTGACTGACAGAAGCGCACACACATGACATGTCTGCCCACAGAATTACTACATGTACACACACATGCTTATACATATCATTTTATATATGCAATGATATATCACTCTAACCTTTAAGGCATGCGAAGAAAGAAACAACAATATTAGTGGGAATAGTAAAAACTAAACCTAATTATTTATTGCACGCAACAAAAGTAAAAAATAATTGCTTTTTGATAAATACGCTTCACTGTATATTTTTATTTTTCTATACAAAAACTTACTGATCGATTAATTGACTTTTTATTAAATGGGCCCTAGTGTGTATGTGTTTGAGACAGGGAAATAAGATGGTGAGCCCCATTGGGTACAGTGAGTGATGACAATCTCTGTACAGTGCTGCAGAATATGTTGGCGCTATATAAGTAACAGGAAAGAAATAAATGCTATACATTGAACCGTATCATACCGTGTTTAGGGAATAGCAGTGACATGAAGACACAGATGTAACTCATGGGCTGTGTTCACACATGGGCAGCGAGTGCTATAGTGTTGCTGCTGCAAACCGCAGCAAAAGACGCATGTTAGATACATGGTTTATGCTGTGATTATTATATTGTGTTTTATTTTACCCAAAAAGTTATAGCAAGCATTCATTTTATCTACAATATTAAAAAAAAATTCATTGTGTTTTTCTTATTTGAGGTTAATAAGGGGAAATTGCCCAAAAAAAATGGTATGCATGGGAAAAGTGTGGGCTAAAATTGCTGCAATATTGGTATGGATGATAATTTAATTTATTCTCATTTACCTAATATTGCATTCACCATCACATTGGAAACAGCGGCACCGAGAATGCAATTTAATAACAAAACAACTGATCATGATGGATCCTGTTCATTTTTGGGACAATGTCAAAATGCAAAATATAAAAGTCCTGGTGACAGAATGACATGACATATATTATCAGTATTAATAGTATTATCATTACAGTGACAAGCTGCATCTGTTATCAGTGAAGTTTGCTGACTACAAAATGCACCAGGCCATAATAACGGAATTTTGCTAAAATGAAAACTTCTGTCTTTACTTGGACATTGATAAGCATGTATTACTAATGTCACTGTCCCACCTTCTCCTCTAAACCCAACCCAAGCAGATAACCCCCCCCCCCACACACACACACACACACACGCACACACACACCACACCACACCACACCACACTACACACACACACACACACACACACACACACACTCATACACACACACACACACACACTCATACACACACACACACACACACACACACACACACACACACACACACACACCACACCACACCACACCACACCACACCACACCACACCACACCACACACCACACCCCACACACACACACACACACACACACTCATAGACACTCATACACACACACTCATACACACTCCCTGCCCTGGCTGCAGCTCTTGGCAATACTACAAACAAGGGGATTATAGAACATATACATGTGTCAGGCTGTAAGCAGGAAGGTAACATCCTCATGTGTGCTTAACCCTCTCAGTGCCAGCGCAGCATGAAGGTTTGCTTAATGATCAAACAGTGGTATTTATAAACTTTGCAAACTCTTCAGACTGGATTATAACAAGTGAGATTCATATACTGACTCTACACAATGTTATGCACAATTCACAATCTCTTATGTCATAGGAAATAACATTGTTTCTGTATTGTTAACACAATGCAGCACAGTTTCACAACATGGATAGATAGATAGATAGATAGATAGATAGATAGATAGATAGATAGATAGATAGATAGATAGATAGATAGATAGATAGATAGATAGATAGATAGATAGATAGATAGATAGATAGATAGATAGATCTCACTTGAGAAAGGCTCCTGTGTTGAGCTGAAACGTCCTGTGTATATGGACCAATAAAGCACCTTTTTCTACCTTGCTTATACCTTGGAGTGCTGCCTGATTTTTGGATTCTAGATAGATAGATAGATAGATAGATAGATAGATAGATAGATAGATAGATAGATAGATAGATAGATTAGATATGAGATAGATAGATAGATAGATAGATAGATAGATAGATAGATAGATAGATAGATAGATAGATAGATAGATAGATAGATAGATAGATAGATAGATAGATTTAAAAAATACTAAATGTCATGTCATGCTGACAATACTATGATACTCATCTATGTACGTGTGCTTGAGTTAGAGAAAATAAATTTTGTGCCATCAGGAACTGATGTGAGTGCATTCCCTATACAGAGCTGCAGAATATGTAGGCACTGTATAAATAATAACTAATTGTTCTAAGCTATAAGAAGTATGTATTCCACTTCAAGAACTGACTGAGAGTTGTAGTTCTGTGCAGTAATAATATTTGCATATTCTTAATTGTTATGCTTCATGAAATACAAGTTCCAAACAGCTTTTATTTTCCTTTGTTTTTTGTTTTTTTTGCAAAGCTGTGATAATAGGGATATATGTTGTACACATGACAATACATGACAATAGTATAAACATAGATATATCCTTTTATTATAATTGGGCAATTAGTGTCAAACTTGTGAGGTATTGTTACTTATTTTGGAGACTGGGGGGGGGGTTAATAATACTTGATATAGTGCTGTATTATAGATCTGGTAATTTACCTGTAGACATGTCCATGGAGGGATAGGCCTTTAATCATGCATTTAGACTTCGTTCATATATTTTCTGAGCTTCCTATTCAATTTCCACTTTTGAATTAAATGGATTTGTGAGTGACATATGTCTTTCTAAAATAAGGGACACCTTAAGAAATTACCCTTATTTATTTTTTTAAACAAATTGGAACAGCTGGGTTACCTTGATTTACACTGTATGTTTTCTCCAGATCCTGCACCTATAAATGTATCTCTGTACATTAAATAGTCTTTTCAGGTCTGCTGGATTACTTAGATAGTCACTGCATTCAATTTTTTGTTTCCACTATGCAGCATTTAAACCTGTGGAGTTGTGTATAGTGACCATATATACAGAAATATACCCCCCCCCCCACACACACACCCATGATTAATAAGTACACCTATTTGTAATACTTTTATATAATAGCCATTTTGGGTCTATTTATTTTTTTATCCTTTTTTTTTTACATCTCTCCTTTTTTATACTATTTTGTGGTATTTGTCATGTCCAGGACAGTTTCCACTACTCTCAGACAGATGTATACAATATATATTATATTTATCTATATTTATATTGCACTCCAAGAAAAAGCAGACCTCAATGGAATCAAATCTATAAATTAAATTCAGTGTACTCTATAAAGCATGTGCACTTAAATAGTTAGGACATTTTACATTCAAAAACGTTTTTGTTTTTTTAGCTTACCAGGGACCTATAGTAATGTCATCCCAACAAACACATTGCCCTCTGCTATCTTACTAACCTGCCACCATGCCCCTAACATCTATTGCTGGCTGTCATGATATTATATCCAGGAAACTGGCATGTGCAGTCCTAAGAGACTGTAATGATGACTCCTCTGCCAAGCACCAAGCAGCATGCCCTGTGTAATATTAGCAGCCTAAGGAGATGCCTTATTTAGTCCTAACTGCTTAATAGAGTGTATTGTGCCATCTAGGAGAAAAATAAAATATATATATATATATATACATACATATATATATATATGTATGTATATATGCGTGTATATATATATATATATATAGATATATATATGCGTGTATATATATATATATATATAGATATATATATATATATATATAGCAACTACAGAACCCTGTCAAGATGCTCCTCATGAGGTGATCCTCACTAATCCTATCAGTAAGAGTATGATATAGCCCAATTCATTGCATGGCATTCATAATGCCCCCTGACCCAGCCCTGTCCTACTGCTGACTGCAATGGACATTGTGTATGTGCCTAATGCACCACCCCAGCCAATACCACCCTGCTTTTTTTGCACCCTCAGACTTGAAGCCCGACCAGTCTGCTCCTAACACCCGGGTATTCTTTAACTTACTGAGCAGATCTGCTGTTTATGAGTCCTTCTCCCACCCCCACCCCCTTAACACATTCTGATCATTTTACCCTGTGTTGTCCTACATAAAACAAAACAACATTCAATGCACGTTATGCTGCTGCACCTAATCCTGCTCCACATACAAGTTTATTCCAACTTTCCACACTGAGTTCGTGCAATACATGTATTGGTGTAAAGTTACATAGGTTGACCATTTTGGAGAATATTATCGATCAGTTGCTGATTTCAATTCCAGATCTTATAATCGCACTAATAAAATACAAAGAAATGCTGAGAATTTTTAAGTGAACAATTTGCAGAAAAGGGCGCAAAAAACAAACAAACAAAAAACCCTGAAAAATCGAGTTAGAAATCGAGATCAAATTTTGCAAAAAATCGAATGTGAACCCGGGTGATGATCGCCTTTGTTCCTCTTTTGTCTGAAAACAGCACAACAAATTCTTACCTTCCCTTATATCTCATCCAAGATCCAGGGCTTTCCATCCAGTAATAGTGCAGATCCAGGCTGGCAGAGCCCAGGACAGGAGCTTATATACTGTATCCCATTTATTAATCGCTAGATCCTGCTCCTTTAGGATTAAGTTGCTGAGCACGTTGTTGCAAGATGGAGACCCCCTCCTTGTGAATCTCTCACGTTTAGGACCTCCAATTCCACCCAGAGAGGGAGAGCAGAGAGGCTCTGAACTTTCAAAAGAAGGGGCCTGCTCGTTTCCCTCTTAAAAGTGAAATCAACTATTTCTATGCACTTTCCAACGTATTGTTTTTCAAATCGTAAAAAAAGAAAGAAAATGCGCCTTTAAGAAATATTTTGCAAATATATTACTAAAAATAAAAATCATAGAATTAAACATAACACTCCTAAATAGGAACCCAGCAATCGTTTAATATGTGGGATAATGAGAAAGCTGATTTTAATAAAATCTCAAATATATTGTTCTCTGCATATTTGCGAGTATGCATAAAGAGGTAGATATGAGATAGATGTGATATACATAAACAGGTAATATAAAATATAAATAAATTATAAATAGATTATATAAAATATAAATAGATGATAGACATAAATATATAATAAAACATAAATAAGTGATAGATATAAATAGTGGATAAAGTAATAATATTAAACAAAAGATAGATAGATAGATAGATAGATAGATAGATAGATAGATAGATAGATAGATAGATAGATAGATAGATAGATAGATAGATAGATAGATAGATAGATAGATTAATTGATTGATGTGAAATAGACAATATAAAATATAAATAGATGATAGATAATATAAAATATAGATGATAAAAGATAGATAGATAGATAGATAGATAGATAGATAGATAGATAGATAGATAGATAGATAGATAGATAGATAGATAGATAAATAGATAGATAGATAGATAGATAGATAGATAGATAGATAGATAGATAGATAGATAGATAGAGTGATATAGTTAAAAAGATAATATAAAATATAAATAGATGACAGATAAGTAGACAGATCGACAGATAGATAGTAAAGAAATTGTTAACCTGTTGTTTGAATTAGATGTGATCTTAGCAAGCAACTAAATTGGCCAATATTTATTAGACATTTAGTGAGTAATAGCCTTTCCAGTTCCCATTTAGATCTTACAGATACAATTAATATTGCCTGTAGCACATACCATTTACCTCCATTAAATTCGCAATAGTTTACACGTTTGGTGATTCACTTCATTGACAGTCTTACATTGTGTTAGAAAAGTTTAAATAAAAAGGGCATCACCATAGTGGGAAATGCAGATGAATATGTGCCAGTGAGCTGTAATAAACAATGATATAATAAAGGAGTGTAATAACAATATAATACATTAGCACTAATGGCTTTTTATGTTTTGTCCTGAAGACGCATCAACCTTGAAATTCCCCATTTGTTCAGAATTTACAAGACATAAGACCCTCCAATCTCCTTCCAGAGATCATTTAATGGGAATTAAAAGATTATTCTTTTGCAAACATCATTTATTTATTTAAGTCACAAAAGAAGGCATTGTTTTATCAGCCGCATAATTACGGCGTCCTTTAGACCGGCTGATAGCATTACAGATAAGGGAATGTGCCTGTAGCTGTAGATTAGCCCCTTCTTCCTCTCCCCTCCCCCACTGCTGCTTCACTGCTTGTGGTCACCACAGTCTCCCCCATGGTTTTAGGAGATGGGGGGTATATACTGCCCTGGTCACCACTGGGGTTTGTACCACACTGATAAACAAAATAATCTTTCTGGTGAGATGGTTTTCATCAGACTCCCTCAAAATCCTATTGATTTAAATGGTCAACTGCAAAGGTGCAATTCGAGTTCTCCAACATGCAAAGAAAGACAGAAGAACTCCCCGAATCCTCTTTAAAGGATTTGCAGATATTTTTTTTTTTAAGAAAGGCTGCACTGAATTCTATATAGGTCAGGGGGGCAGATAAAGGGTAAGAGGTCAGTGCTTTGTGAGCAGGGGTCATTTGACAACATGGTCTGCACAATGTGTCCACATCTAGCATTGCACACTGCCATCATGGACTGTAGGGGCTTTTTAAATAATTTATTTTTAATTAATTGTAGCACAAAAAGAAGAGACACGATTTCCCATAAACGCAGAGATGGATGGATACAACTAATAATCAGATACAATAGAAGACTGATCACAATATTTATTAATTCAGCATCTGTCTGATACATTCAGGACATATATACAGTCATATAGCATGTCAGTCCAGTATGCAGGATTTGCATAGTCAAGGTCCGGTGCAACATTTAAATATTACATTTGGATAAGATATTTTGACAAGCAAATAGAGCTTTGACTTTCACTAGGGAAAGTGCTGTCCCTTCTCTCTATCCTGCACTGAATAGGGAGAAGAGAAGCACTTTTCCTGCAGTCCGCAGCGGCCAGTCCGCATCAATTTTCTGCACATTTTGTGCAGATCCGCTGCAGAATCTGCAACGCAGATTCTGTGCGGCATTGATGCGGACAGTTGCGGAGGAATTCCGCCATGTGTGGTCATGCCCTTAGAAAGACAAAGGAACTGCTAGGGAACTATTATATCCAATGTTGCAGGTGGAGTGTTTAGAAAAGAGAGATAAGATAGATAGATAGATAGATAGATAGATAGATAGATAGATAGATAGATAGATAGATAGATAGATAGATAGATAGATAGATAGATAGATATAGCCAGAGAGATAGATATCTGGATAAATCAAAAGATATTTAGATAGATAGATAGATAGATAGATAGATAGATAGATAGATAGATAGATAGATAGATAGCGAGAGAAATAGATATATATTTAAATATATAGATAGACAAAATAGATATAGATAGATAGATATGAGAGAGCGCTATATACATCGAGAGAGGGAGAGAGAGATGGAGAGAGAGCGATAGATATCGAGAGACAGATATCAGAGATAGATATAGCGATAGAAACAGATATTGTGTGTGTGTGTGTGTGTGTGTGTGTGTGTGTGTGTGTGCGTGTGTGTATATATATGTATATATATATAAAATATACAGTCCCTGTACCCACTGTATTGAATCAATATAATGTTGCCACGTGTAGAACAATGAGCCATGTGCATGGTATATATACATATATATATATATATATATATATATATATATATATATATATATATATATATATATATATATATATACTTAATCAGGATGACAACTGTACATGGTTACTAAAAAGGATTTCCATCTGGAGATGAGATTTGGCACATAAAAACAACAAAGCAACTAGCTGCTGAACTTTCATCCCCAATAATAACATTCATCTTTAATTGTCCTGCTGATGCTGTTGTCCAGTCTCCACATTAATAATCTCCACCATAAATGTTGCTACCTATTGATCGAAATCCCCCTGTGTAGATGCAAATCCATCTTGAAGTCCCAGCCTTTCATGTATGCAGAAACAGGGGCCCCAGTCAGGCTTTTTTTTTTTCTTATTGGGTTCGTTCGACCCCCAATGTGCCTGTAAAAAGAAGCCCCCCAGATAGAGAAGAAGTGTGCTGATGGCCTGGACTGATCTGTCTGTCACCCCCCCCCCCCCCACCCCCATACACCTAAAATGATGGGCAGCTCTTGGGAACAAAAGCTTGGTGCAGAATAAAGCAGGAAAATATGGGAGAGATATAAGAGAGGGGTGAGGATGGAGCAGCACATTCCAGAGGACCTCTGAGTGTGGGACCAGGCCATCTCCATTTGATCCTAAATAACCCCAAGGCTAATCATTATAGATTGGCCAAACAACATTCTTGACTAGGACTTCCACAAATCAAGCAGCCCGCAGCCTTCATCATCCTCCTCATCATCATCATTAGTATTTTCTCTGTTTTCTAATGACTGGTTTTCCCCTATTGAGGAATAGCAGCCAGGCCAGTTGTCAGTGATCCAACCCTATATACATCTACCTATATATCATTCATTATTAATGCACATAACCGCATCCAGACCCCAGTGTAAATATCACCCATGCAGATCTAGAGGGCAGTGTACACACCGCGGACTCTATTAACTCTGTACGATCATTGTAAACCGCACTGGCTGGTTGGGCCGATGAGAGCTCGTCGTATCTGCTATATCCAGCTTCCAGCACATGGCAGGAATAATTCATAAAACTCATTCATAAAACTTCCAGGAAATTGGGAATACGACTATAAATACAGATCACACGTGTGTGTGTGTGTGTGTGTGTGTGTGTGTGTGTGTGTGTGTGTGTGTTGGTGTGTGTGTTGGTGTGTGTGTGTGTGGTCACATGTACATTGTATCAAGAGGCTCCAACACGTTCCAGTGTGCGGCTGAGAGAGGTAGAGATGCACATAGTGTAGTATAGGGTGCAGTCAGGGTATATTTCTATAATAACATCTACTATAATATGTATATATAAATAAATAAAATGCATAATACTATAGTGTATATGGCTATAATAAATACAATATAGTAAGTAGTATATAGTATGTAATATACATTATATTATATAGCATATGACATGTAGTGAGTAGCATATAGTATGTAGCTTATTGTATAGAGTGTGTAGTATATAACAGAGAATGTAATATATTATAGCATATAATACATAGTAGATAGTATTATATAGCATATGTGATATAGTAAATAGTATATCTAGTATTCAGTGTGTTCCAAAATGGCTATAGTATACGTAATAAAACATAATATGCAGTGTATAATGTGTAATACATAGTGTATACTATGTAGTGTATAATGTGTAGTATATAAGTATACTATGTAGTGTATAGAGGGTGGTATATAATGTATACTATGTAGTGTATAATGTGTAGTATATAATGTATGTTGTGTATTGTACATTCTGTAGTATATAATGTATACTATGTAGTGTATAGGAGTGTATACTAAATGTATACTATGTAGTGTATAATGTTTACTATATTAAGGGTAGTATACTATGTAGTGTATAGTGTGTAGTATACTTTGTAGTGTATAATGTGTAGTATATAATGTAAACTATGTAGTGTATACAGTGTGGTATATAATGTATACCATGTAGTGTATGATGTGTAGTATATAATGTATGCTGTGTATTGTACATTCTGTTGTATATAATGTATACTATGTAGTGTATAAAGGATGTATACTATATGTATACTATGTAGTGTATAATATGTAGTATATAATGTGTAGTATATTATGTGTAGTATACTATGTAGTGTATAGTGGTGTAGTATACTTTGCAGTGTATAATGTGTAGTATATAATGTATGCTGTGTAGTGTACATTGTGTAGTATACCATGTAGTGTTTAGTGTGCAGTATATACTGTATACTATATAGTGTGACGTATTTAGTACATAACATGTGGTATATAGTATATCGTAGTGTGTATACTGTGCAGCATACAGTGTATATAACATACAGGATATGTTCTTGCTATATAGGAGTTTATGTATGTCTACATAGTGCTAGTATATAGTTGTGTGAAGTACTTAGTATATAGCATATAGTACCCAGTGCTTAGTATAAATTGTATTGTATATTACGTATAGTCTATATTACACAATCTTCCGTTGTAGCAGAGCTGGGTTTCGCACTGCAACTCATTATTGTGATATCACAGCGTGTTCTCCGTGATTTTCCATAGCACTGCAGGTAAACCTACGTGAGAGTTATTGTTGTGCACAAAAGAAGCAGTTACCTATTCCGCTCTGCTACATCTGTATTTATATAGCATGTAGTGTGTGTGTGTGTGTGTGTGTGTGTGTGTGTGTGTGTGTGTGTATATAGTGTATGGCGCGTTTACATTGTAGGTTGATCCTGCAGAGGTTTGGGGTGTGTGGGGGAGGGGGTATAGGGGTTATTGAAGATGCATTTAATTAAGAAGTACAGAAAACCGGGGGGCGGGTGTAGTGTGGATGACTGGCCGCTCCTCGCTGTGCAGCTCCCAGGGATGTGTGCAGCCAGGGCCGGGCAGCAGCGGCTCCACACCCCGGGGCGCCTCTTTCTATAGGCGGCTTGTTTCATTTTCGCTATTGTGCACATTGTTGTGATCAGTTCAGGACACCCGGGGCGCCCCCCACACCCGGCCTGCCCCCACACCCGGCCCAGAACCCGGCAGTCAGGAACGGACTGAAAGAGGAAAATCGAAAAAGGACGGCGTCACCATAATAGTCTATAATAGTATAGAGTAGTATCGTATAATAATATATAATGGTGCAGTGAGTTGTAATAATGTATAATAGCGCAGGACGTCGTATAATAACATATAATGGTGTCGATTATCGTATAATGATGTAATAATGCACAATATCCTATAGAAATGTATAATAGCGCACTAATGATGTATGATAGTGCAGTGTCCTAGAATAAAGCGATAGTGCACAATGTCATATACTGAATAACAATATACAGTGTCGCGTAATAATGTGTATAATAGTGCACACAGGCGTGTTAGAATGTATGATCAGCAGCGTCCTTTAATAATGTGTAATCGTGCATTGTCATATATTAATATATAATAGTGCAGTGTCCTTTAATGATGAATATTTGTCAGTATGCTTTAATAATGTATATTAATGTGTTATTATAATGCACAATAGTGCACTGTGTTATCATGTGTAATAGTGAAGTAGTTTACAATGTGGTCTAAAGTGCTTCACTTTACAGCATTGCATAATAATTTATATTAGTAAACGAAAGAGCTGTATTTTTATAATAGTGTAAAGTAGTGCATTAGTGCCCAGTATCATATAATAGTACATTAGTGCATAGTATCATATAATAGTACATTAGTGCATAATATTGTATAATAGTACATTAGTGAATAGTATTGTATAATAGTACATTAGAGCAGAGTATCATATAGTAGCACATTAGTGCACTGTATCATATAATAGTACATTAGTGCACAGTATTGTATAATAGTACATTAGTACATGAGTGCACAGTATTGTATAATAGTACATTAGTGCACAGTATTATATAATAGTACATTATGCACAGTATTATATAGTAATACATTAGTGAACAGTATCATATAATAGTACATTAGTGCACAGTATTATATAATAGTACATTATGCACAGTATTATATAGTAATACATTAGTGAACAGTATCATATAATAGTACATTAGTGCACAGTTTTATATAATAGTACATTAGTGCACAGTATCATATAAAAGTACATTCACAATAACATATAAAAGTACATTAGTTCACAGTATTGTATAATAGTACATTAGTGCACAATATATTAAAGTACATTAGTGCACAATATCATATAAAAGTACATTAGTTCACAATATTGTATAATATTACATTAGTGCACAATATATAAAAGTACATTAGTGCACAATATCATATAAAAGTACATTAGTGCACAGTATCATAAAATAATACATTAGTGTACAATATCATATAATAGTACATAAGTGCACAATATCATAATAATACATTAGTGCACAATATCATATAAAAGTACACTAGTGCACAGTATCATATAATAATACATTAGTGCACAATATCATATAAAAGTACACTAGTGCACAGTATCATATAATAACACATTAGTTCACAATATCATATAATAGTACATTAGAACAGTATTGTAAAATCGGACATAACTGCAGTGTGGTATAATAGTGAATTAGTGGACAGCATTGTATAATAATCTCATTATACCCGGCAGTACATAATTAACATGTCCTTTTGTGTAATGGAGCATTAATGTGCTATATACTTCATGCTCTATTATACTGATATATAGCACATCCTACAGAATGTATTATTGTACAGTAGTGTATAATAATGTATTAGTGAATATCAGTGCCATAACGAATGAGTGAACTATATATACTACATTAGTATGCAAACGTGTAAAGTAGTATATGACAACGTATCACCGTATATAAGTAATGTATGAGAGCAATGCCCTATTCTATATACCTTACATATGCATTATTATAGTATAATGCTACATTACTATATTTTATGTCAGTATAGTGTAGTATGAGTATAGTTTACATATCATAAAGGAGATATGTCTATATATAATGTACTGGTGAACTGCTGTGTATAACAATGCCTGCGCTACTCTATCGTATATAACATTGTATGTGTGCGACAGATAATGCAATGATGTAAGGTACACACACACACACACACACACACACACACACACACACACACACACACACACACACACACACACACACACACACACACACACACACACACACACACACACATATATATATTCTAGTATAGTATATAGTACTCTAGTATATTATAGTAGATATATAGTAAAAAATTACAATTTCTGTTATAGGACAAAAAGAGGAAAAAAAAAAAAGCCCCGACTACGGGGGCAGAGTGCAGGCTGATTGTATGGAAAGATTTATATAGTAAAATGCAGCCTTATTTCCTTTAGAAGGGGAGGTGCAGGATAAGAGTATGCTAATTAGCCGGAGATTTTTTGGGGGAAGGGGTGGAATATCAATTTTTATTGCATCACCTGTCAGGAGTGTCCAATCAGCGGCGGCTGTAGGGGAATTAATGGATGAAGGTGTCTCCGGACGGCTCACTATAGTGCAGCAGCAGCGGAGGGAAGAGCACATTCCAGTATTCCGGGGGCTCTCATGCACCGGGGGCTGCACCAGGACTCAGGTACTGGGGGCTGCAGCCTCTAACAATGGAGAGATGCCAGTCCCCTCTATGGCTCTAAGACCTGCCTATCTGTCTCTGCCTGGATCTAGAGCTGTACATGTGACTAGTCCTATAGACTTTATAGGGCAATAACCAGGCTTTCTCTTCCTTCAAGCAGGATGCCTTGAGACTGCAAGCATCAGCCCTCTCTGGATCTGCAGCCACCACCTCGCCTTGCCAATGCTGGGCATGCTATGACCCAAGCAATGGGTGATCTGGAGTCTGGCTTTGAAGTGGTGGATGGAGTCAGGCTAGGATACCTGGTCATCAAAGGCAAGCAGATGTTCGCCCTGTCTCAGGTCTTTACAGATCTCCTGAAGAATATCCCAAGAACCACAGTGCACAAGCGCATGGATCATTTACAAGTGAAGAAGCACCACTGTGACTTGGAGGAGCTGAGGAAGCTCAAGGCGATCAACTCTATAGCTTTCCATGCAGCCAAATGCACTCTGATCTCCAGGGAGGACGTGGAAGCCCTATACACCTCCTGCAAGACTGAAAGGGTCCTCAAGACAAAAAGGAGGAGGATAAGCAGACCCCTGTCAACAAAAGAGCACCCATCCCCCGACCCTTACTGCAGTTTTTGGAAGGAGAACAAAGTTTGGCTGGGTCTGAATGAATCTACCAAGCCAATAAAGAGAAAAGCTTTTGCTACTGGAGAACCAGACCTTCTACCGGCTGCTGATCTACCTCACTTTCTAAGTAAATACACTGGTCACAGCTCCCCACAAATAGCAAGATCTCCTTGCAAAACCCCTGGAAACTATGAAACTCCCCAGATCCCCGGAGACTGTGTAGCAGCTTTCCACTCCAGCCTGCCCTACTTCAGGGGCGTGCTGTGCAGCAAGCACCCTGCCTACTACTACCAACCAGCCATTGCCCAACCCAAGCTAGACAGCTCAGTGACTTACAGATACAAAAGGAAAAGGTCTTCAGCGGACAAGGACTCATCACTCCACAGCAGCAGTAGCAGGAGGGTCTTCTTTTTACCCAAGCCCTACAGATCCAAAGGAACCCCTGTGTGCCTGGAGAGGCTCCACCTGGTCAATGGCTTCTGTGCCCAGCACCTGGATGCCCTGCAGGAGGGTTACAGCAGTGATTCAGAGTCCAGTTCTGCTGCCAATGACTCGGATTTTGGTTCTAGTTTGTCCAGCAGCAGTAACTCTGTGTCCTCTGATGATGAGGAGGAAGAGGAGGAGGAGGAGGGAAGCCTGTCTGACTCCAGTGATCTGAGCTCTGATGAGGACAGCTCCTCTGAGTCAGACAGCAGCTCTGTGTCCAGCCAGGTCTCAGTGGAAAGCATACGATTCAGAAGAACTAGTTTTTCCAGCCCTGTTCACATGGCACAGGCAAACCTCCTCTGTCAGTTCCCCAGGTCCCCCAGTCCTAGTTCTGGTAAGACAACTCACTGTGAGATTAAATCTGAAAGCCAGGATTGGAGTCACCAAGGTTTCAGGAGTCCTGGGATGTATTGCTCCCCTACTCTGGGGGGCTCCTTTTCTGATAAGACCTCTGGGATCCATCTCCCATTTTCTGCTTTTGCTAAGAGAAGTGATATGACAATTACAGAGGGGGGTTCTTCACCTAGCCCAAAGAAAAACAATGCATTTCTACCACAACAAAGGATAAACAGGGAGAGCAAGCAATCAACTCTCTCACAATGTGTGCAAAAGAATACCACAACCCCCAGCTCCTTGTATTGTGTGTCTGCAACAACCACTGCAAAGGAGGACGACTTGTGTAAAACAACAGTGGATTTGCCTGAAAACTCTCAGCAGAGCCACAACAGTGGAGTGAATGCATGCACTGATCTATCCTTTATGCACAATGTCAAAATTAAAATTGAGGACAGTAGTGGCCATGAAGAATACCATAGCCAGCATAAGCTAAACTATGAGTGCAATGTTGCTAAGGATGAGCTTGATAGTGATAGGAGTGAGAATAAAACAGAGGGGGCTTTATTAGAAGCCAAACAGGACTCTATGTGCACTGATAATAAACAACAAACCACTTCTGGAGATACTATGACTCCAAGTGAGGAGGACCCTCCATGCACTTTAGATACACACAACAAGCCTGAGGATGGAGATTACAAATATGGTGCTAAGGTCAGGAAAAATTACAGGACACTGGTGCTAGGAAAAAGACCTATGTTACAGACAACTCCCTGCAAGCCCAATCTGAAATCTGCAAGGAGCCCAAGACCCCCAGGTAAAAGTGAATTTTATGAAGGGACACTGGATGGTTTGACAGTGACCAATAGACGCAAAAGGTTAGCCAACAATGTAGCTTCTACAGTAAAAAGACCTTTTCATTTCATGGCAAATTTCCCCAGTCCGCCGTCATTGATTATTGGCAAAGACGGAGATTTAGTCCCTGCCTACTCCTTAAACAGCACAAAGGATTCTTACCCACCCCACAAGGCCCATCCTATTTGGAAATGGCAATTGGGTGGTTCTCCAGTACCTCTCCCTCCTAGTCACAAATTCAGGACATTTCAATCATAACAATTTTTTTTTCTATGGGGGAATTGTATTTTTTTGTTTTAAGCAAATGGTTGTATCAGCCTGTTTTTTTTTATATATTATATTATTATTAATTATTATTATTATTTTGGATTTATTTGCCCTGACATCTCCTGGAGAAGGAAATTGGATGCCAATATCATTTGCAATATGGATTTTTCACTTGGTTACATTCCGCAGACTACTCAGTGCTTAAAGACTTACATTATCCCTGGCCTTCAATGGAAGTTGTATTTTTTTTTTGTATTTTTATTTTAATATTATTATTTTTTATTTTATATAATATTTTTTTTAACAAAGCACCCGGTACCTCAGTTCATCTGCAACAAAACAATTGTCAAAGCATTTCAGTGTAATAAAAGAAACCAGACTATGAGCCATTTGCATTTTCTGCACTAGATTTTGAAAGTTGAAGTATGACTGTTAAATTTGTTGCACAATATGGGTCACCCATTAATAATTAGAAGTGGCGGTTTTTACATTAATGTTTGGGTGAAAGGGTGTTGTTTTTGTTTTTTATTTTATTTTTATTAAGAGCAGTTGCACTTGACTCATTTTTGTGGACTGGAATAGTGTTGGGCCTAGGTTTAACTCAGGCCTTGGGAAAATAAGCTGCCTCAACAACTAGTGAAATAAATGTCATTGTATTTTGTTAAATGATGTCTTTTTACGTGCACAATCATACAGTGTGTAGTGAAATCCCAATTGTATCCAAAGGGCTCTCTCGTTTTCTGTGTCACTCATGTAGAATCATATTGTGGTATGGCCTGAGAGAAGAGTGACATTTACATTCTCACAAAATGAAACGTATATATGTGGCTTAGAAGGAATCCGACATAGACTGTGGAGATGAAGAGAGTCATATATAAATGTGACAGAGAAAGTGCTGTGATGATATTGTGTCTTTTTTTTTTTTTTTGCTTTTTTTTTTCATATTTCTTGGTAGAGGCCCCAGTTATTAACCCCTGTGATAAACTGCATTATTCATTGTAGCTAAAAAAAAAAAACTTGAATGGTCAATACAAAGCCTGGAGAATTTCTGCAAATGACAATCACAGTCAGTTCTCTACACTTGCACTTATAAACTGAGTTTAGTAAATATTGTAGAGACCCATTGGTGTATTTTTTTTCCTTGTGTAATGTTGTGTTGACAGCAGTAAATCAAAAGTAATGGAAATTTGCACTGTTGAGAGCATGTTTCACCTTCATTTAAATTAATAAAAAAAAACACTGTTTCTTGAAAAACACAACTCAATTTTTTCTTCCTTTTTTTTAGATTGTTTTTTTTTCATTATATTATGGAGTCTTATGGATTGAGGTGTAAGCATTTCTGAATATGCGCTTTTATTTTCATTTTAAGGGAGATATAAACATTGTGCATTAAAAAATGAGTAAATAAAAAGCCTGAAACAGTGTTTTTTATGCAGGAGAATTTTCTCTGTTAATAAAAACAAACAATACATTTTACATACTTGCCAAGAGCCTTGTATATTCTCTTTAATTGTACAAGGACTAAAAAATAAAACAATAGAAAAAAATGTAAAAAAATAAAAGACGGTGTTCATGCTTTTTCTAATAGAAGTTATGTCTTAAGTTAGATGTCAGGCTGTTTCTTTATTGTCTTTATATTAAAGTGTGCTGTGTTGCATAGATCAATATTTCCAGGGTAACTTTTTTTCTCCTCCATGGCCTATCATGCAGTGTACTTTTGCTATTGCATTGCAGTTCGGTTGCACACTCGTGTTCTTTTAGTCTCCTTTGTCTGTGAATATTTTAGGCAGGCATTAACGGGTGTCACCTTACACTAACCACGTGTCTTCAACCACAGTGCTCCATAATAACCTATATCCTGACGCTTTATAATTCATCCAACTGGATACAAGTTTTTTGCCTTAATTATATCAATCACTAAATACTCCTAAATAATAATAATAATAATAATAATAATAATAGTCTAAAATAATTGTATAAAAATGCATATATTTTTTTTTCTACCCTGTCTTAATTCAACAAGTTTTGTGTTGTGCAAATGGCCTTGTGTTGTCCTCAATATTTGTGCAAGCACACATCATTTACAGGCTGAGATAAGCAGACTAAATTTAGTGATCAAGACAAAGTGGGAGTGAAATCAGCTCCGCAGCATTTCAAAGTTTACAGATAAGATTAAAGGGAGATAATGCAGGTGGCAAGTTAAGGGATTTGGATACAAGTCACTTGTACAGTTTATAATATGGCACAGAACTGGCTTCAGCTCTGAATACTATGAATTGTAAGCAATCAATTACGAGCTCTTATGTGCAACTCACGTTTCTGCCATATACAGTCTTTACCAGCAGGCCTCAAATGCCAACGATGGTAAAGAAAAAAAAGAAAAATTGTTTAACTATACAAATATAAAATATTGTATTTAAAATAGCTTTAGGTTAGTGGGTAATCAATGTTATGGATGGATGGGTGAAGAGCTGGCTATTTGCACCACTATTTATTTTTAGATAATTTAAAGAAAGAATACAATCCAATATGTGTTCAAGAACTTTTTGACATTTTTTTTGTAAACGTAAAAAAATAATAATTTAAGAAATGTGTCTATGGACAGGACATAATTATTAGGGTACAATTGTAATTCAAACCTGAATGGATATCTGTATGTTAAACAAGACAGAAAAGGTTTCAGGTAAACCTATGACCCCACCAGCTGTGGAACTGCATGTCCCAGTGTTCTCAAACCATCTAGTCGCTGCTAGGGCAAGCACGCTGGGACCTGTAGTTTCACAATCTCTATTCAGCCACAGGTGGGATTTTGTGAACCGAAACGCAGAGTGTAGACTATGAATGTAAGAGGATACTCATACAGGCAGGGATATTCTTGAAGGCAGCTCCTAGGAATGTCAACAAATACGTGCCAAAAATATAAATAAGTTCTTAAATCGATATATACATAAACATATAGTGGGATTTAATATTGTGTGATCTGATCCTGGACTTGCACAGATGATGATCAGATGTCTTCAAAATATGCTGGATTTCTGCATCCCACATATAATTAATTTCCTTATACTAGGCCTCTCTTTCTCCTTTTCATGATCAGGCGGCCTCACAAGCACCAGCTTTAAAAGGCCTGAGTTGTTTTGCATGGAACTTCACAATAGGGGTTGTGTGGGACTGACAGGCTGTGTGTCCAGTGCACACATCCCTTTCCCTGCTCCATCTCCCCTTCCCCACCAGGCATATAAAAGGAAAACAACACAATCCTGGCCTGGAATGCTGTCTGTTCTATCCCATATATCCTATGATAAAGTCTAATATCCTGTCCTACACATACCACTTTATTATTTACATTTTGCAGCATGGCCTGTGCTGTGATCTATATTGCTGAATAGGAAACGTATAAAAAAACTGTATACACAATGGCTGGTTCAATGCAAGTGTTATTACAATGTATGTTCCTGCAAATTCACAAAACCTTGACCACAACAAGCATGCAGTTAAAAGGAGTCATGTATTCGGATCTTGATCGGATTTTAATTGGATCTCAAAAACCGATTATTTGGATTTTACAAGTATGTGCAAAATAAGGAATTTGTGGGTAGGCCATTATTAAACACAGAGTTGGTTACATTGTTTTCTATGTATACACCCTAAATGTGGTACAGGATATATCTAGTTGTTAGAAATTAATACATCAGTCCATTAAGTTCAACCCGTAATATTTTGATAATGGGCTCGGGTATATTGACGATTTACACAGTAATGACTAAGTTTATTTATAAGGGCATGCTCACAAACTAGCATATTTTTGCTCACACTATATATTTATATATTTTTTTTGTATAACTGATGTAAACTGATGAAGTCAGTTTGCATTCGTTTTTCAATCTGTATGCATCATGTAGCATTATGATTGAACTGATAGAAATTTATGGAAAACTATTTTAATTAGTTTGTAGTGCATTAAAATGAGGGATCCATTAACAAAATCCTTTATCTTTTCTTTTACATAAAACATATGTAAAAATAATACAAATGAACAAACTCTAGTGTGAATCTGGCCTTAGATATGCTTTTTTGTGACTGAATTTAAAAAAGAAAACATTTTGGGCGGGTTCACACATGGCGGAATTCCACTTAAATTCCGCTGCGGACACTCCGCAGCGTTAATCCGCAGCGGAGCCGTTTCTCCATTGACTTTCACTTTAAATTAGCAGTGTTCGTTTACACGATGCGTACAATTCCGCTGCGGAGCATAGGCTGCGGAGCGGAATTTGGTGTCCGCAGCATGCTCTGTCTGTTGCGGAGCAGTGGCGGACTCATGGCGGAATTTCTCCATTGACTTCAATGGAGATTCAAAGTTCCGCAATGAAGTCCGCAGCTGTCATGCACATGTCATGTGTGCTGCGGATACGTCTTGCTTTTTTAACTTGACATTTCTTCATTCTGGCTGGACCTATGTATTTCTAGGTCTACAGCCAGACTGAGGAAGTCAATGGGGCTCCCGTAATGACGGGAGCGTTGCTAGGAGACGTCTGTAAATAGTCACTGTCCAGGGTGCTGAAAGAGTTAAGCGATCGGCAGTAACTGTTTCTGCACCCGGGACAGTGACTACCGATCCCAATATACATGTATCTGTAAAAAAACATATAAGTTCATACTTACCGAGAACTCCCTGTTTCTGTCTCCAGTCCGGCCTCCCAGGATGACGTTTCAGTGTAAGTGACGGCTGCAGCCAATCACAGGCAAAGCACAGGCTGCAGCGGTCACATGGACTGGCGCGTCATCCAGGGAGGTCGGGCTGGATTCCGAAAGAGGGACGCGTCACCAAGACAACGGCCGGTAAGTATGAAAATCGTTTCCTTTCACTAGGGAAAGTGCTGTCCCTTCTCTCTATCCTGCACTGATAGGGAGAAGGGAAGCACTTTTCCCGCAGTCTGCAGCAGCTAGTCCGCATCAATGTACTGCACATTTTGTGCAGATCCGCTGCAGAATCTGCAACGCAGATTCGGTGCGGCATCGATGCGGACAGTTGCGGAGGAATTCCGCCATGTGTGGTCATGCCCTTTAAGTGAAAATCAGAGCATTTAGCATTGCATTTGGTGGTAACACTTAAGCAGGACAGACAGTTCACCAAAAGTTTGTTTATGTACATTCAGAGAGAGGTTGTAAAGTGTGTGAAATTAGGCACTGGTGCTTTAAAAGGGACCTAATTTCCAGTAAATAGGGATGCCTTTCTAAATAGCTTTATTATGTTGTTCCTTGTTAATTGTTGAG